>NC_041397.2:32718386-33019775 GCF_900747795.2 Erpetoichthys calabaricus
CTCTAGTCAGGGTATGCTAAACTGAAATAGTGAGTCTTCAGCCAGGATTTAAAAGCTGAGAATGAAGGGGCGTCTATTATAGTAGCAGGCAGACCAACGCCATTCTGGCCTCAAATAAGACTTTTATTTGTCACTACCACCTTTTAAGTGAACACCACCCAATAATACATTCATTTGCTGCTCTCTCTCTCTTTCCCTTCTCCTGTTGCCCGCTGCTTCCTGACTCTGATTCCACAAGGTGAAGTGGCATGCTCCTTTTAAGCCAGACTTGTGAATGCTTCCAGTGTTATAGTATTGCTTACCAAGAACACTTCCATGTCATGTGGAAACCAGGGCTGCCCTCTCTCTGCTGCACCCTCCGGTACCACCCAAGCACCCCGACAAGGCTGTGCTTCTGTATTCCAAATTCCATGCCACCTTGTTGGTGTCCTAACTGGCATCATCCTAGAAGAACACTGCCATCTTCTGTGTGGGAGAATGAACTGCTCCTGGCACCTATCTTTGCCTAGTCCAGGCAATATCTTTCATTCCCAGTCGAGATGAGAATTGCAAGGTGTCCTAGCCATGTGGCACATCCACTCATGCCATTCTATTATGGCGTCCTGGTCAGACAAGAAATAACCCTCCATCCCAGTCGGGATGCCTGTCCATCCTACTTTACACTTACAAAGGATAAGGGAGGGAAACTTGTATGAACATTAATGAAGCATGCAAACTCCACACAGACAATATTCAAAACCAAGAAGCTTGATCCGTGAGGCCTCAGCAGTAATCACTGTGGTATTCAGGTTTAATCAAATAGTTTATTAAAAATCTAACCATTTATTTTGAACCTTTGTTTTTTTTTTTGCACTTCCCACAGGGACAACAATATAACATTTCTGTTGTTGGCGAGAGATGGGGAACTCTGAAAATCTCACCAAAGATCTGTGTTGACAAGGTGAAACTGAATTACGTAATTTGGACAGGCTATATAATGTTTGCAGAGATTCGCTGGGGAATTCGGCCTTGAGCCCTGCTAGCCGTAAATTATTAGCACAGTGATTACTTAATTGACTGGGAGAACAAAAGCAGACTGGGCCCACAGATGTCTGTTACTATAACATACAGAAGAGTGACCAGGGAATCGGCCCAGGCTCAAGTAAACCTACAGCAGTTTGTTTTGATAAGACGAGTGACAGAGAGAGCGTTGAGGTGGGCAGGGGATTTGACTCACTGAGGTGGTCTGTACCCTGCAGTGGCAGGAAAGTTGGCTACCTAACTGAACACTCAACTTTGCACAGCCTGTCTCCATTATAAAAGTCTAACAAAAAAGGATAGCAGCGTGAAAGATGAAAGTGTGAGGAGAGCTCATTGATTTGGGTGAGTCAGGACAAACTCCAAGTAAAACACCGTAAAGCAGGGGTCCCCAACTCTGGTCATGGAGGGCGCCAGTGGCTGCAGTTTTTCATTCTAACCCTTTTCTTAATTACTGACCTGTTTTTGCTGCTGATTAACTTCTTTTGAATTACTTTTATCTGATTTGCTCTTGAAGACTCAGACACTTTGTTTCTTTTTCTTTAATTAACAGCCAAACAGTAATGAGATACAAAATGAGCCAAAATGCGACCAGCAAACAGTGTCTGTAATACAATATTTGAAAGTAAAGAAAGATGATGGTCTCAGGAATGCTGATCTGCTCAGGTCTCCAAAACATTTTAACAGTGACCTTAGAAAAGAGAAAATCAACAATTTCAGAAGTGTATGCTACTGCACAGTGAGAGCAGCAGCAAGCCATGGAATTAAAGAGCTTAATTAACAAAAAGACTTGGCGCCTAATTAAGCAACTGGTTGGCGTTTGAGGCCCTGACTTACTTGGTCTTAGTTCACTCAATCACTCACTTCATATTTCATTTCTGTGTGGGTGCCATTTAAGGAAAGAAATGAAGCAATTCAGAGGAACAATGAAGAAATTCAGGGGAACCAATCTTAAAAGAGGAGTCAATTAAAATTTGTTTTAGACATCCCTGACTTTCTCATATGTGAAGTATAGGGAAAGTATTGGAATCCTCCAAAAATTGCATTTCGAGATTTTGATGATTCTTGACGTCTTAGCCCTCCCTGAGTCCGAAAATAGCATTTTTGGAATTATGTCTGCGTGTCTGACTGTGTGTGTGTGCTTATGTGTATATAAAAATGATATCTTGAGTTACACTTTCACTTAGGTCAACCAAATTTTGCACACAAGTATTAGGTACAAAATGTAGATTTCTATCAACTTTTGGGCTATTTCCGCTATCTGGAAGTGGTACTTTACCTTTTATTCATGCAGCTGCAGAGTCCGATTTATTCAACTTTACTTTTATAATAATTGTTCAATGTATTATTAATTTGATTTGATTTGTTGTTAATGGTTCTTTAATGTACATCTCTCTATTATATAAAAAAATCCTTCAACGCGACAAGACTTTTTGGAGACGAGACTTTTTGGAAAAGAGATTTTTTCAAGTCCCACGAGAACAGACTTTTGCCTTGAGATTTTTTTCAAGTCACGCCCTCCTCTCAAACATTTTCAAACAAGACCACAGTCCTCTAGCACCAAGAAACGAGGAAGTCAAACGAATTAACGACAAAAGTGACAATTGGTTACACAGCAAATTGGTTAAATGCATCCAAAAATGTTGATCAGTTACACAGCAAATTTGTTAAATACATATCAATAGACTATGCAGAAACCGTTGGTGATGATGGTGCGGAAGATGAAAACAACACCTTACAATATTCCAAAGAATATCTACAACCGTTAACAACGTCTGGTCTTCCAACGTATGAATTACTGCAGAAAGTAGGATGTATTCAAGAAAGGTAATGTAGTACATCTTCAGGGGATAACATTAGACAACAAAGGAGATCTTGATATGCCATTCGTATTAAAACGTTAACAGTTTCCCGTTAGAATAGCTTTTGCTAAGACAATTAACAAATCTCACAGCCAAACATTTGAAAAAGTCGTTTTATTTAATAGAGAGAAAGAAACAAAATTTAATCACGGGCAGTTATACATTGCGTTGATGCCTATGTAACAATTCCCATGAAAATAAAAATCTGTTTAAATTATACATCTGCATCCCCATATGCGAGCAGTAGAACCGCAAAGAGGCTAGCGCATAGTGCAGGCCCAGGGGGTTGGCGAGTGAAGCGAGCTGGGGGCAATGCCCCCATGTAATATAAAAATATAATCATTGTCTTGCGGTTTACTCCTCAAATATCCATCCCCATATCTGAGAATACAAGAATGTCTAGGGGAGACCACTCCTGATTTTTTTCATTCCCTTGTGTTTTGGATTCTTTTTGGGATTTAACCTGGTTTTTCCTTTTGGGCTGTGATTCTTGCTTCACTTTACCATCTCCTGATTATCTTCCTTGCTCACGGTAATCCTTTGACATCAGTGTGTCATTATGTTAGAACACCACTACGTGGTTTTAAAAATTTGATTTAAACACTTTCATTGGGTTACATATGGGGTCCTGGAACCCCCTGGACCCCCTGTATTTCTTACCTTGATTAAGATGTACAGCATGAGCATATTGTTGAATTAAAGTTTACTGAGAATTTTAGCAAGTTTACTAAAGCTTTAAAAACAATGAAAGAAGTTACTTCAGGGAACACAAATGATTATCCCTTTACTTGTACACGCAACCTTAGAGAATTGTTTTACTTATTTATCCTATCAAAATAACTGCATGCACTACAATGGAAAGTAAAGGAAGATGATAGGCAGTCATCAAGTTTAAGGACGGTTTAGAGAAAAACAACTCCTGTCCAGTGGAATCACTAAAATGAACAGACTTGAGGCCCCATTCCCCTTCATCATGGTTACTTTTTGTATAATTAAAGAAGTATGTGGCTATCACTGTACATTCTTCCATGAGATATGGTTAACCAAATGTTGACCTCAGATTTTGTTTTTCTCAAAAGTTTCAAGCCGACTATTTTTTTTGTCTCCACTTTGACCTGTGACATATAAACAGAAAGGAGTCAGTGACCACACAGACATTCCTAGTGCTATCTTTTGCAGGTCACACGCCTAATAGTTTTAGTAGGTCATCCCAGTGTGGTGTCGTGTTAGCATTTTATCAAAGACTGCATGCAAAAAATGTCAATTTTAGCCTCATTAGATGTTTTAGTAATAATTGCATTGTTAAAGGTAAAATACTTGGCACAAATCTAAGAAAATTATAATGTTTTGGCAAAGAAATTCTTCTTTTTCATATTTCATACAAAGGTGTGGGGTAATAAGCTGAAATGTTGCTTGTGTATTTTGCCAGTGTGGTTCTGTGTTTCTGTACCAACAAGAGCTTTCACCCCTCATTTAAACATTGTGCAAGGTTTCATTTACTCGTAGTTTCTCCCTTTTGCTTAATTCTTCTTGTCTTTGATGTACTATAGGCTTTGCAGTTTCCTATTAAGTGTGTGTAGGTAGCTGTTTGATTGAAATTGTACTATATTAGGTGTGGAGTAAATGAGAATGCCTTGTGATCGTCTGGCACCCCATCCAGGGTTGACTTCTGCCTTACATCGAGCTCCCTACAATCCTGAAGAGGAATAAGCAGGTTTGGGAAATGGATGTATGTATGAGTGGATGCATGTAAAATTAATTTCTTTTTGGAGTGCTCCAAGAAAAGAACTGAATGCACAAATCTATGCTAAGTTATAAATTAACCTCATCTTCTTATATAATGCGCTACCACGGCTGTCTGTTTGTCTGTCCAGGATTTTAAATAACCTGTAGCTTGCAAACCGTTTGAACTATTGACCTGAAATTTGGTACATATATACTACGTGACGTCTACTATCCGCTTTCGAGGTGATGATTGACCTCCAAGGTTATTCCTCTTTTTATTTTATTGTTGAATCAACTCTCGGCAGTGGCCAGCAGGGTGGCCATGCAGCGCATGCATACGGGCGCCGTTCTCATCCCTACCACCTTCGCCGTCACTTCCCCTACCTCTTCATATCTTAAATCATTCTTGAGGCAGATTGAAGACTTAAGTGTCAGCTTAAGTGAAAAATGAAGGAAAATGTACTAAGTAATTGCAACACAAACGCTGACTTAATCAATTTTAACGCAAAAAGATGTGAATGAAAGAAGAGAAGAAGCGGGCTGCTAGGGTGGAGAAAAGAAGAGCTGCTCAGAAGGCAGCAACGGCATCAACCTCTGAGCAAACGAATGCTAAACGTACAGAGAAAGAGGATGAAAACTAGGAATGCTCAACTCAAGTGTATTCACTGCACATTATCATGCAGTGCGCTGTTACTGGTTAATAGATAATAAAAAAGTCATTGGAAATTTAGGTCAAAACCTGCATGCAGTGCATTTAGAAAGTATTCAGACGCCTTACATTTTAACTTATTTTGCTATGCTGCTACCTTGTACTAAAATCGCTTTTTGTTTCTCATGGAACAACACTCAATACCCCAGAATTGTAATGCAAAAACAAGATTTTAGAACTTTTTGAAAATATATTAAGAATAAAAAAAATGAAATCTCACATTGAGACAAGTTTTTACTCAGTACTTCATTGAAGCATCGATAACCGCCTGGAGTCTTCTTGAATCAGACACGACAAGCTTCACACACCTCGATTTGGAGAATTTCTGATATTCTTCTCTGCAGATGCTCTCAAACTCTGTCAGGTTTGCATGGAGACTGTCAGGTCTGTGTGGAGACGTTTGATTGGGTTCAAGACTGAGCTCTGGTTCTACTATTCAAATACATTCCCAAAATTGTCCATAAGTGTCTTTGCTTTGTGCTTGGGGTCATTATTCTGTTGGAAGGTGAATTTTTGGCCCAGTCTGAGCAGGTTTTCATTAAGGATATCTCCATTCAGCTTTCCCTTGACACTATCTAGTCTCCCAGTCCTTTCTACTAAAAAACAACCCCACAGCATGATGTTGCCATCACCATGCTTTACCGTTACACTTACTGTATAATTGAGGATAAACAGCTCAATCTTGGTTTGATCAGACCAGAGAACCTTGTTCCTCATAGTCTCAGAGTGCTTCAGGTGCCTTTCTGCAAACCCCAAGTAGGCTTTCATCTGTTGTCTGGCCACTTTGCCATAAAGCCCAGATGAGTGGAGTGTTACAGTGGTGGTTGTCCTTCTAGAAGTTTCTCCCATCTGCACACAGGTTCTCTAGAGCTCAGCCAGAGTGACCATCAGGTTCCTGGTCAACTCTCTTACTAAGGCCCGTCTCCCTCTGGCAGCCATCTCTAGGAACAGTTATGGAGCCCACTGAGTCCTTGAGAACCTGCAAGAATTTTATTGTAGCCTCCCCGAAATCTGTGCCTCAACACAATCCTGACGCCAAGCACTGTAGACAATTCCTTCAACATCACAGCTTGGTTTTTGCTCTGATACACAATGTCAGCTGTGGCACCTTCTACAGACAGGCGTGTGCCAATCAATTGAACTGACAATGGCTGGAGTCCAAACAAGGTGTAGAATCATCTCGATGATGATCATTAGAATGGGATGCACCTGATCCAATGTGTAAGTGTCAGAGTATAGCAAAGGGTCTGAATACTCATGTCAATGTAATATTTCAGTTTTTTTATCTTCAATAAGTTTGCAAAAATTCCTAAAATTCTGATTCCACATTGTCATTCTGGGGTATTGATTGTTGTGTGATGAGAGGAAAAAATAATTTTACCACAAGGCATCAACATAGTAGAAAGGTGAAGCAACCTGAATACTTTCTGAAGGCACTTTGTGTTCTTAACCTGTTTCTTTTCAAACAAGTGCTGTGAAGATCCAGGGTCCATGTCAGGAGCATCAAGTAAAAAGGCAGGGACCAACCCAATGAGGGACGCAAATGAATTGTAGGGCACGTTCACTTAAACATACTCACGGAGTCAGCATTTAATGGGCAGTTCATGTCTTTGGGATATGGGGGGATATCCACATGGATATGGAGAGAATATAAAAACATGCCACGCACACATAGGGATCATAGCCTAGACCTAGCCCTGGCTTTGTGAGGCAGCAACATTAATACCCACCACCTTGATGTTATATTTCAGGATTTTGCAAAGTAGACAGCATACTGTAGTGGCTAAGCAATGGACTTTAAACCATAAAGTTGCCAGTTCAGTTGCTGCTTCAGACTCCCTGTGTGACCCTGAGTGAGTCACTTAACCTGTGAAAAAACAAACTGTGAACATGTATCCTGATCTTGTAAACTGGCCTGGATAAAAGCCTCTCCCAAATACACAGTAAAAAAAGCCATATAAATAGTCAATTTGAGATTTGTCAGGTATAGAAGACTGAAGTTTCAAAGTAAAGTACAGAGGAACCTCGGTTCGTTCCAAAACTCTGGTCGTAAACCGATTTGGTTGTGAACCGAAGCAATTTCCCCCCCATAGGATTGTATGTAAAAACAATTAATCCATTCCAGACCATATGAACTGTATGTAAATATATATATTTTTTAAGTTTTTAAGCACAAATATAGTTAATTAAACCATAGAATGCACAGCGTAATTGTAAACTAAATGTAAAAACATTGAATAACACTGAGAAAACCTTGAACAACAGAGAAAACTAACACTGCAATAGTTCGCGCTATAGCGCTACCAACCGCTGGCTAAAAACACTTTTTTTTAATGAGTTTTAAGCACAGGGAAAAAAATGAACATTTGAAAAAATCCGTAATTTAATAAACCACCAAGAAAAGTAACATTGCAACAATGCACGCTACGAACTGATCGCTGTAAACAGAAGTGAAAACAAAATAAAGCCCAGTGCATTCTTTAACTGCCTTCTCTACCTTATGAGTCCAGCCCTCTCTCTTGCTCGCACTGCCTGTGTGTGTGCACGGCTCTCTCTCTCACGCTGCCTGTGTGTGTGCACAGCTCTCTCTCGCACTGCCTGTGTGTGTGTGTCTGTCTCTCTCTCTGGCACTGCCTGTGTGTGTGTGTCTGTCTCTCTCTGGTGCTGCCTGTACACGGCTCTCTCTGTGGCACTGCCTGTGTGTGTGCATGGCTCTCTCTTGCGCTGCCTCTGTGTGTGTGTGTGTGTCGCCCCGCTCTCTCACTCGCTGCACAGGAAATGCACAGGGAGAGACTGAACATGTACAAACTGAAAGGGAAACTGGCTTGTTCGTATACCGAGGTGTGTGGTCGTGAACTGAGGCAAAAGTTTGGCGAACTTTTTGGTCGTAAACCGATTTGTACGTGTACCGAGACGTTCGTGAACCGAGGTTCCACTGTAGTTATACTCGTTAATCATGGTGCTGTAGAGTAGTGACATACTACATGTTCATTGGCACATTCTAAAATTGGAGTGTCCTATGTACACATGACCATGATGACCCGACAATCCTATGAGTCCTGTTATTATCTTTTCTATATTTAACAAACACCTTTATCCAAGGCAGCTTGCAAGATGAAGATCCAATACATTTTCTTATAAAGTATCTAGACTTCACCAGGCTGGTATAGTTGTTAGTGCCCCAGGTTCCTAGCTTCTCAAGCCACTGTCATGTGGTGTTTGCATGTGTTTTGGGCTTTGAGGGATTTTTTCTCTGGCTATTCAAGTTTTTTCCTCCCACAAATGTGCAGGTTTGGTTAATTGGTGAATTAAAATCAACCCAGTGTGTGTGTGTGCGTGTGTGTGTGTGTGCGAGGGTGCCCAGCAATGAACTGGCAACCCCATTCATTTTTGTATCCCGCCTAGGTAAGGATGGGCACCATCACCCATATGACTCTGAACTTTATTATAGAGTTTTGAGGATAATGTAGATGGATGAATTGATCATTTTAACTATTATAACAGCAAGAAAGTTATGTGATTTACACAGAATAACACAGTGAGACCGTGATCTTGTAGCCTTGTGCTTTGACATCCAGTGCCACAGCCACTACACTTTTCTCACATCAGATCAGAATATCTTTATTGTCATTGTAACAAATAAAATGAAATTAGGTGCAGTCCCTGCGGTGTCAAAATATAAATAAATCTAGTTACAAAAGGATAGGAAAGGATAAGAAGAAATGAGGTAGAGCACAAACATTCAACATAAGACCTTATTCCACATGAAACACTATTGCACAAGATGTCATCTATTGCACTGCTGTATTGGAGGTGATTAGGTGGCATTCAGTGCCCTAATAGCAACAGGGTAGAAACTGCTATAAGTCTATTAGTCTTTGTTTTGATGCTCCTATATTTGTTTTGCCTGATAGCAACAGTTGGAACATGTCATGAGCGGGGTGTGAGGAGTCTTTTAAGATGTTTTCCACTTTCCTGAGACTGCCTGCCTGTTTAAATCTGAATGGGTTATTTACTTGCTTATACACAAGTCAAAGATATCTGCTAGCTATTAAAAGAAGACAATGAGTTATGCATTTTGTATGTTGTGCTCAGTGCTTTAGTTGGCCTGTAACAGACCAGAAAATGGCTGCAGAAAATGTAACATTGTAACTGCAGTGCAAAACCATGCTAGTAAGATGTAAGTAGATTCTTCTCTCAGCACACTGACTGTAATTGGTGAATTGCATCAGAGAGAAAAAATGGACAAAAACAATTAGTTTTTTAAAAAAACTCTCAACCTGTATTTCATTTATTGCATAAATATAAGAGAGATGGCCTGAATCTGAATATGCATTTCTCCAGGGATGCTATGGGCCACATTTGACATCATTTTAATGCTACCTATGGGACTGAATTTGTTTCTGTGTGAGGGCAGGGTGAAATCTTTAGGAAAGAAGACAGAAACATAATATAAAAAATATAGAAAATAAAACAGGTGCCTGCAACCCCATGCATCAGAGTACTTTAGCTGCCATGTTTCAGCCAGGGAGTGTTCCCTAGTTTATATTTAATTTCCTTGTCTGTATCTTCTTTTTTGTATCGTATTTGTCAGGTAAAATGTATTTTTGTTAATATTTTTATGTCTATTACTTCTCCAGAACATAAAATTATATCAGTGCATTTTTTTTATCTTGACCACAATTTTTGCTGAAAATTTTTAAGTATTAAAAGTGTGTTGAAAAAGTCAAAGATTTTTATGTCTATAGCTGTTTAACATTTGATTGTATCAAAAATCCATTCCCTTATTTCTAAGTGCTCATTTTGTATCAGGAAAAAGGAATCAGTTTTTTTCTGGGGTAAATAATAAGCAAGCCAATGATGCATTTATTTTGAGATGGCGGACGTAAGGAGGGCGTCTGGGCTGCTCAACCATCTTTTGTCTCCCTGAGATCAAGTTGAACATTATGACTGTGGTGCATTCTACAGTACACACTCTGTAATATTTCAGTATTATTACTGACCCTTTAAGATAATTATTATTATTGTTCTTAGCTGCAAAATTACTTCTATTTTCTAAATCTTTCACTTAATTTTTCAGTAAAACTTTGCAATATTGAACTATTAGTACAAAAAGGGTCTAATGAGCTAGATGCAGAAAAAAAAATACGTGTCTCTCTGCTGCAACAAAGACATCATAAGTGTCAGATCTGTTTTTTATTTCCTTTACGCATGTAGCATACACTTTACCACCTTTCTGGGAGAAACAGAGTAAAAGAGGTCTTTATAAATAAATATATTTTCCTGTTTTTAGATTTGTCATTCAACCAAGTTTTTTTTTTCTTCTTTTTTATAGCTCCTCTCCCTTGAATGGTATTGTGATACATTTTGGACATTTGGAAGAATTTTAAATTTTAAGAGTGTGTTCCCTATTTCTGAGGCATGCCAGTATAGTTTGGGGTCAGGCAGCCTTTGGTGAAGTCTATGTCTGTGTAGGCTAAGGAAGACCTTCGTCTGGTTTTATGGGGTCTTTCAGAGACCTTGCAGCATTTTACCATTTTGAGTGCACTGAATCATAACATTAGAATAGTCAAAATGTTTAACCAAACCCAGGATGGTCCTGTGACCCCTTCCTTGTGGCTCACAGAGCATCATCATATACCACAGGAACAAGAACTGAGGAATGATGTCAATAAGTGGCAATCAACAAGTAGTCTTTTCTTGTTCAGTCAGTGTTTGAAACCTAATGTTGTCATTTCATTTTAAATATTGAGGCTGCACTGCTTCTCATTGCAATGCATGCCAGGCCAGCCTGCCTTTTAAACCCACCATGACTGACGTGAAGTATATTTGGATTGCATTTTCCACTTAAAGTGATCTTGTGCAGGCTGAATATACGGCTAAAGCAATCCATCTGACTGAGCTGATATACTGTAGGTGTGACTTTTACTACCACAGGATAACTGGTGTATAAATTAAGGGCACCCAGACACCTAAAAGATTTTGTGTGCAACAGCATGCCCAGTGCAGTGTCTGTATAATTTACATCATTGATACTTTACACACGTCTAAAAAAACTATTAAATATTTTTGAAGAATAAGTCGACACACATAAATTGAGGTTCACGTACTAGATAGTCCCAAACTGATGCATTTGCCTTGTGACAACAGAGTCACTGTCTTGCACCAAAGAAAAGACGCTGAGTCCACAGACTTCAGGAATACCAACCAACAGACACAGTCAGGGCCTTCATTCAAATGGGAGCTGCCACTTTAATACACACGGACACAGAAAATAAGCAGTAATGGTGCCATGTTAGTGGCTGGGTTAGACTGTTCCCCACATCAACCATCGGCCAACTGGCACGTTATGCGGTTGCCTCATAGATGAACAAGCAATCCCTGACCGTGTTGACAGAGTTTCTGGCCCCCACGTAGCTTGGAGAGTTTCGGGGTCTCAAAACCTTCACAGCATTTACAGTATATAGTGTAGAGCAGGGGTCCCCAACCCCCAGTCTGCAGGCCATCTGACAGCCGGACCGCGAGAGAACTGCCGGCAACGGAGACTCACTCACTGAAGGGCTACAGCAAAATAGCTGCCCCCTTCACTGAGGACACTTTTCAGAACGCTAGACGGGCGGGGCTTTGCAGAGAGTACAACAAAGTATTTTGATGGTCCCGACAGTTTCCCCATATGACACGAGTCTATAGAAATCTCGTTACTACGAAGTACATTCAGCAGATACTTCCATTACAACGAAGTGACCTTGAAATGCTTGAATGCAATTATCCACAGAGCAGTTAGATCTGTGGTCGCAGCTCAGATGTGCACATTTGCACAACGATCCCCAAACAGAAACATTGTAAAAAAATGTTCTTTCTTTGAACTTTCCTCATACTGTTTTTGTTTTCTGTGGTTTTCAGTGATACGTTTTGCTTATTGCTCATCAACATTTGAAAACATCCATTGGAATTTAACTCATTGTCACCCTCCTATAGAAACGGCAGACACGAAAAAAACAGTGCTAATGTTTGTGATGGGCAATCTGTTGGAATGACAAATGCAAAAAAAGAAGAAAAATCTCGGGTGCGAACTGTTGCATTTGAAGACAGTTTTTATGTTGTTCAGTGATGCTTGTTTAAGAAACATTTCTATTAATACACCACTCATTCAAGAAAATGTGAGGTTTCTAAACTCTCTTGGGACATCTGTCAATGGAACAACACACCGAAGAGCGTCCCGAAGTGCGATCACCATGTCTGTGGAAGACTGTTTATCTGTTGCCGGGGCAACAGAAGGCTCACAGTTCTGCTGCATCTTTCCACCAAAGCAAACAGAAAAGATCTCGATTGGTGATGCAAGGAACATTGTAAATACAGGGAACATAATTACTTGGGTGTCCTGCGGTGGGTTGGCACCCTGCCCAGGATTGGTTCCTGCCTTGTGCCCTGTGTTGGCTGGGATTGGCTCCAGCAGACCCCCGTGACCCTGTGTTCGGATTCAGCAGGTTGGAAAATGGATGGATGGATGGATAATTACTTGACCACTAACCTGGTCATGACCCTGCCTGACTGCTATGTCTGAGTATAGGAGAGAGGCAGACCCCGCTACAATAAATAACCCTGCTGTTCCTGTTTCAAGCTAAATAAAGCTGGTGTTGCTAAAGTACTGAGACTCAGTCTCATGTTTTGGGGTGTAAGACAGGGACTTATAGCACAACCACAATCTTTTAGGATTTGCTTCTGTGGCGCTTCACTGCAGCACTCTGAGCCTGCTGTTGCCCTGCCCCGGCAATGGACAAACAATCTTACACAGACGCAGCAATCGCGCTTCGGGGCGCACTTCAGTGTGACGTTCCCATTGGGTGGGGGGAGATCCTTAAAGAGTTCAGAAACCACACAATATGAACAGGCACTATTGGGCACCCCAACTTTACCCACTCTGCAGACTCAGTATCCAGCCAGGCTGGAGGAGTGCTGGAGGAGCCTGAGGAGGAAAATCTGAGGCAGTGGTGGAGCAGCAGCACGTGGGGCAGAGACAGAAGATACCCTTTGTTCAAGTTGGCAGATAAAGTGGCTGCATTCAAAGCCAAACTTAATTTATGGAGTGAACATTGGGATTTTTGATATGTTTCAAACATTAGCAGAGGTTGTTAAAGATACAAAGCCAGGGACTCCTTTCTCCCAGCTGGTGTATGATCACCTATCTCAGCTTTCAATAGAGTTTGAGCATTATTCCCAACCACAAAAGACCCCCGAAATGGGAAGGAATGGATCTGTGACCCATTTGTGAATAAGCCAGGTGAATCAAGTTTGTCTGCTTGAAGAAGATCAACTGCTTGAGGTTGCAAATGATGGTGGCCTTAAAAGTATGTTTGAGACAACTTCAAATCTCCGTACATTTTGGATTAAAGTCAAGGAAGAATATCCTGAGATTGCCACAAAAGCACTGAAAAGTCTGCTTCCATTTCCAACATCCTATCTTTGTAAGGCAGTGTTTTCTGCAGTGACAGGAACCAAAACAAGATTACAGAGTAGACTGAACATAAGCAACACACTTCGTGTGTCACTGACTTCCATCGTCTCCAGATGGGATCATCTGGTTGCAGGAAAACAAGCTCAGGACTCCCACTGATTCTGCATTATGGTAAGTTATATAATTTCTGTTACGATATCATAACTTAATAATAATAGAAATGTAATGTAAATTGTGTATAAAACTGCCCTATGAACCCGCCCCGAATCCTCCATCCCCATGTCCCTAGAAAAATTTGCTTCTAGTAAAGCGGTCCTTGGTGTCAAAAAGGTTGGGTACCACTGGTGTAGAGGACAGCATTGCATTGTAATTCTAGCAGTTATTGGTCCGAAACAAAATATTGCATTTTTGATTTCCATCAGTATTATTAGGTGATCAGGATCTGTCAGAGGTGTTACTTTTTGGAGACTTCTGTGTAAAGTTTGCATGGATCCCTCCTCCCAAACTATTAAAAGCCAGTTCTAAATGAAAATGTATGTATGCTCTGCCACTCATCGTGAGTCCATCCTGGTGTGCCTGTTGATGGAATTTTTGTCTCCAGCTCTTGTGTGCAAGAAATGGTGGAACGGGGACAACTTGGTCACCATTCAAGTTTATTCAAACGCCTTATTGAAACTTACTTATGAATCTTTTGATACTGAAAAATATACATTTTGCTTACTCATTTGCTTAACACGTGGATCCCAACAGTGAGAACAGAGGTATACAAATAACCCCAGGACTTTGAAAACACAAGGCTTTCAGTTTAGTCCATGCCTCTGATACACTATGAGGACCCAAGCAAGCCACTAAACCTGCCTGTGACCAAATTGTAAGAAATATTTATGGAAACAACTGTAATGCATAATGCTATTGTAAGTCACTTTGAAGATGGCTCCAGTCAACTAGAACAAGAAAAAAAACTTTTATTTTATATAATCCCCTTTTAAAGTGAACACCCATTCCGCTACCAGTGTCTGAACTTCTAATCCTGGTCTGGTCTCAGTGACTGTTCCTATGTGTGCTTATCCCAAGCTCCCTCAAGGACATTCAAATTATCGATAAGCAAATCCAATATGGTTTCGCCAGCATGTATGTGTGATCATGTCAATGAGTGGGAAACACGTTGGAGTGGCACAGTTGCTTTCTTTCTTGCATCTCATGTTACCAGGTTATTTGTGTATGTCAGTTAATGAAGGTTGCCTCAAGTATTGTGCAACACATTGCATATTTCAGTCAAAATTAACAGGAAGTGTGTACAGCATACCCAGTGGTTAATGTGAAATCTCCCACTTGCTACTACAGCACTGCAGGACAACCCATTTTCTAGCCCATGCACATTTGGCCCTCAGAATTGGATTGTGTCGTGTGGTGATGTGCCCTTTGAAAAATGAGCTGTTAATGAACATTCAAAGGCGGTTAAAATATACAAAGATAACGCAGCTGATAGTAACACGTTTAGCTGTACGAGTTGTGGGTCCTGAGAAAGGTCAAGCGTCTTGGGATTGATGACAGAGTTGCTGAAGAAATGGCCGTGAGTGCAGGATTCAGACCAGTACAAGAAGAGCATGTGCCATGTTTCTTATTGTTGAAGTTGACTGGGTGTACAGTATGTAGAAAATGAGGAGTGTAACAAAGTCATTGAGTTATCCTATGACAGATCATCCAGCCATCCATTTTCCAACCCGCTGAATCCGAACACAGGGTCATGGGGGTCTGCTGGAGCCAATCCCAGCCAACACAGGGCACAAGGCAGGAAACAATCCCGGGCAGGGTGCCAACCCACCGCAGGACACACACAAACACACCCACACACCAAGCACACACTAGGGCCAATTTAGAATCGCCAATTCACCTAACCTGCATGACTTTGGACTGTGGGAGGAAACCGGAGCGCCCGGAGGAAACCCACGCAGACAAGGGGAGAACATGCAAACTCCACGCAGGGAGGGCCCGGGAAGCGAACCCAGGTCCCCAGATCTCCCAACTGCGAGGCAGCAGCGCTAACCACTGCACCACCGTGCCGCCCTATATGACAGATCATTCATTGGTTAATCTATTTAATGCGAAGTCAGCAACACAGGGTGGTAAACAGCAGTGGACAGGGCACCAGTCCGTCACAGATCCCATGCACATGCACACTTACACAGGCTATTTCACAGCCACCAAATAACCTTAGCTGCAGATCTTTGGAGATGTGCAAGGACAACCTATGCAGACAATCAATTCTGAGATTAAAACCCAGTATGTTAGATCAGTGAAAAGGTCACACTAACCACTATACATCCATATTTCCTTGGAGTATGTTCAACTACAGGCCACACACTATGTGACTCTTCAGTTCCACCCGGGGGGTTAAACGTTAACATTATACAAAGTTATTGTCTGTTATACCTGCATTTTTATCACTTCTTTAATTTAATATTGTTTTTCAGTATGCTGCTGCTGGAGTATGTGAATTTCCCCTTGGGATTAATAAAGTATCTATCTATCTATCTATCTATCTATCTATCTATCTATCTATCTATCTATCTATCTATCTATCTATCTATCTATCTATCTATCTATCTATCTATCTATATAACTAAAGAGCAATAAAATTTGGTTTCATACAGTTGCAGTATAGACAGGTTGGGTGACTTTATCAGGGTCACACAATAAGTCAGTGGGCTGCTGCTGTTCAGAATTACTGACACAAAAAGCACAACAATCCACCCAAAAGGCTAGGCCTTCCTTTAAGTCAAGTCTGGACTCTTGAGTTAGACCTAAACCCAAATCAAAGAGCCAGGCTTTGGCCTCCACAGGCTCAGAAATGGAGCTGAGGCTGGTAAAAGTTCAAACTAACAAGAATGTCACAAAGAATTGAGAAAAGGAAAACAGTGAAACCTCACATCCAAAAACTACTGTAAATAAAGAAGAAAGAATTTATTAATCAAGAAAGATAGCTCAGAAGGCAAGACAGGAAAAGTAGAGGAAAAACAGATTTGTTTTCCTTTAGACAAACAAATCTAGACAAAACCCACAGACAGTACCTCTTTGAGCCAAGGTGTCAAGACCAAAAGAAAAAATGTGAAACTCAGGAATTAACCACAAACAGTCAATACCAAAGATGAAGCGTTTTTGAAGGCCATGTCAAATTATACACAATTTTCAGTGATTTTCAAATGTACCCTTCATTTAGATAATCTTAGCCAGTCACAGGCAATGAAGGTCAATCATCTAGTCTGACATATCTAGCGTCTCACTCCAATGAGTCTGTGACTTGACCCGACCGAATCAAACGGGTTTGAATTTTGTATTTAGTCGCTGGGGTGGGCTTCTGTGCATGACAGCTGACAACCAATGGATGCTCATCCAGAAGTACAATGTATATAATGCAGCAACAAAAAATAAGGAACTCAGATATTCTGGACCTCACACACAGACTAAATAAACAACAAATAAACTGAAGATGGGGCAACCACCCTGGTTGGAACATAACAGCTATATCTGGAGCTTGAATCCCAGGACATTGACACGACTCTATTTATATATGGGTTTCCACCAGCTGCTCCGGTTTTCCTTCTATTTCTCCAGACACATACAGGTTATGTTATTTGGCAAATCTAAATCTAACTGTTAAAAAACAGTTTTGTTGCAAACTTTCTTGCAAGCTTTATACAGTTTGAGGAAAGGCAAGTTACCTGTCTTATTCAGTGTCACACTTAGGTTATATAGCACGCTGATGTGTAGATTACAAGTCCAAGAAGGTTATGCTCAAGTTTGTAACGTACTGGTGAAGCCTCGCCTGGAATACTGTGTGTAGTTTTGGTCTCCAGGCTACAAAAACAACATAGCAGTGCTAGAAAAGGTTCAGAGAAGAGCAGCTACACTCATTCTAGAGATACAGGGGTTGAATTGTGAGGAAAGATTAAAAGAGCTGAGCCTTTACAGTTTAAGGTAAAGAAGATTAAGAGGTGACATGATTGAAGTGTTTAAAATTATGAAGGGAATTAGTACAGTGGATTGAGACTGTTATTTTAAAATGAGTTCATCAAGAACACGGGGACAGAGTTGGAAACTTGTTAAGGGTAAATTTCACACAAACATTAGCAAGTTTTTCGTCACTCAGAGACCCATAGACACATGGAATAAGCTACCAAGTGATGTAGTGGACAGTAGGACTTTCGAGACTTTCAAAACTAGACTTGATGTTACTTTAGAAGAATTAACTGCATAGGACTGGTGAGCTTTGTTGGTCTAAATGGCCTGTTCTCATCAACATTGTTCTAATGTAAGGCAGTGATTGGCATTGAAACAGAGATTTTATAGTTTACAGTCCATTTACTTAAGCAGTAAACCACACTATAGCAAATGTTCAGTGAAATGATTTAATCTTTGAAAGTGTAATAATTTTTTTCTAAAAGCTTTTAAGTAATTTCATACAGCAGTGGTTCTACAACTCACTGCTGCATCAAATTTTGGTTGCTGCTTTTCATTCCAACTAATTTCTTAATTAGATGCCACTTCTGAGCTGAATGAGATTTAACTCATTCCCAAGGACGAGATGAAGTGCCAAGCACTGCCTTTCTTGATGATATGTTAGCCATTAATTTTCTAACATAATTTTCTGGTCTGGATAAAGTTTGATTAACTCCCAAAACCTTGGGAATAGAGTCAGCCTTGACATAAAACTGGGATATTTTATGCACTTTTAGACATTGCCAATAACTGGCTACTTTTTCATTAAATGCTCTGATCTGGGTTTAGCAGCAGTGCTTTTCAAGAAACAGGGTGGTGCAGTGGTTAGTGCTTCTGCCTTACAGCTCCAGAAGAATGGATATGAATCCTAGACTAATTAGTGGCTATATGAAGTTTCAATGATCTCCCAGGGTCAGGATGGTTTTTATTCTGGGTTTCTTTCCAAAAATGTATGAGTCAGTTTAAACTGTGAGCCCAACCTGACCACTTACTGCATGTGTGAGTGTGGGTGTGTGCCATGACATAGGCTGGCGCTCGACAAGGAGGTGGTTGCTGTCTGACTGTATCTATCCTTGTATTACATTAAAGGGGCAGGAAGCTGGATGGATTTATTTTTCTTAAGTTTCCTAAGCTGTAAATCAGCCGTGACTGCTAATAAGTATTTTCAATTTTAAATCCCAATATCATAAAATCCTCAGCATCACATTAAAACTATTAGTGTCCACATGGACCAAATACCAACATTTCTTCCTGTATGACTTAACGGCTAAAGCATTTCACACTAACCATAAGGCTGTGAGTTCAGTTCCTGCTTCTGACTTTCTTCGTGAAGCTGAGCAAGTCATTTAGCCAGTCTGTGCCCTATTTCTAAAAAAAAAAGGATAACATGCAAAGAATTTTATTATACCTCTTCAGAGGAAGTCTTGAGATAGTGCTCACTACAGAAAGCTTCTACACAAAATAACAAATTATTCATAAATATAATACAGTAACACCCAAAAACACCCTATAACAACTAAATAAAGTTGAACTTTACAAACAAACTAGACATCCTCAAGACAAATTTTACAATTCATGTTCTTACAAAGAGAAAAGGTCGGGGTAGTGGTCATCATAAGCAATATAAAAACAAGGAGGCAAAAATAATAAGTGATAAATTAGGTCAGGTCAGGTCAGGTTGGGGAGCATGAACTGGTACAGCGCATTGCCGCATCCACCACAGCTCGGGACCCTGGTTGACATCCCCCAGGCAGACACACGGTCAAGTCTCACACCCCAGAAATGACTCTCTATCTGCCACAGCCAGGTGTTATGTGTTACGTGGGCATCCCCTTGGCCTGGCCCAGCTACTCGGGTCCTCAACAATGAGGATACTGCGAGCCGGATCACCCTCAGAGAATTGCGCCACATGGCTGTAGTGCCGTAACTGACGCTCCCTCACAATGCAGGGAATGTGCCTCATTCGGTACTCCATGTGCAACCGCTAATTCGACGCAAAGTCAAACCAACAGTACCCAAGGATTCACCGAAGAGACACAGTACCGAATAGGAAACTAAGGAAAGGATAACTGATGAAAGAACACAAAGTAGGGAACAGACCGAATATAAAGTAGCAAAACCTGCAGCCCCTGAGATATTTAACTTGATGGGGTAGGTATGCAAATGTCCGCCTTAAAGTGCCACAACAACTCTCTGGTCTTGCTTTGTAACAACCGGGCTCGAATATAACGTTTGGCTGGTTAGAGGCCCAAGCAGGCACTTGGGCAGAGCTCCGACCCAACCAAATTGAGCCAGACTTACCTCAGAGATATTAAACTCTCAGTCGACTATAAATAAAGCAATGGAGAAGATTAATATGCAGTATATATTGCTAAATAAGTTTTATAAATACCAAACTTACAGACCTTTCCTGGTGCCTAGTGTTAGATACAAATATGCAGTGACAGTTATAACATTGTGAACCATTTAGAATTTGGGTTTCTGCATATGTTTACTATAGAATGTACTAGATTTTAATTTACTTCATAAAAACATATAAAGAGAGAACAGTAAAATAAATAACTCACAAAATGTTGTACATATTCATTCTTTTAAGTTCACATCCTTCCTTGTTTTAACTATGCATAAACTATGATTTACAAAATGAAAAACAAATAACAAGTCGCACATTGGGATGGGGTTTGGCGCCTTCTCATCAGACCTCAACAAAGCCTGTCACAAATATACTTAGAGTGCCATGCAAAAGTCTTGGGCCAACCAAGGCAAATTACTTTAGACAACAAATTTTTTCAAATGGTTTTCTTCCTGAAAAAGTTTTGGTGGGGGGAAACACAAATATAATTTCATTTTCACCATATCACATTAGAATTTGGAGAAACATGAAATTAAGTTTTATTGCATTTAGTGTATTTAATCGCTTAATGATACTAACATGTTGCATTAGTTCAACTGAGCTAGAAATGTTTGGCTGCTGATTTCGTTTGTACACAACATCTGATGCTTCTCAATTTAGTGCCCAACAATAATCAGCCAGCTTTGATGGATTTCACTTGCCCTGATACCATTCTCCATTGTTACAATGTCCTGGTGTAACTTTTCATCATGTTCATCGCTGACTGCACCAGAACTAGCAGGGAAGAAGCGTGAATGCAGAAAACAAATCTTCAGTGACATGTTGCATTTTTGAATCATTTGCCATTGATGATGTGTCTGATTTGTGGACCAACAAAAATGCCTTCCTTAATATTTGCATTAGTTATGTGTGGAAACATCTGTCTCAAATATCAAAAACCTTTTACTTCCTTGTTTATCTGTTTCATAATTATTTTCATCAGTCCATGTTTTATATGAAAAGGAGGCAAAAATATCTTTGTGAGGTCAATAAATGGTTTATGGAGCAACAGTATTTAGAATATCAGAGCCACATTCCTAGTAGCAGTGCCAGTATTTTTAGAGCACCACCGATGTTTAACTTGTACTTATATGCTTATAATATGGGAGGAAATCACAAAAATAGGAATAGGAAACAGTATGTGAAAGGAAAATTTAAAGGTATTTTTGTGATCAGCATCCACAGTTCATACAAAGTACTCAGGTGGAAAAATCTTCAATGTCCAGTGTTATTTATAAAGCTAGTTGTCTGGCTAATCTACCACAGCAAAAATACTTTACAACATTAGAATAAAAACAAATTAACTTTGATACAACAAAAGTGAACAATGTCTTATGTTTTCAAAAAAGTTGCATAAGTAAAGCAATTCGCTTTGGTACAATGCTATATTTTTTTTTTCAAGAAGTCCTGTGGCAAATTCTTCTAAACTACTGACAGGATTTTTCATAACTCTTCCATCAACATTTGCACTTTTCCTTGATCCCAATGAACTTTGGTTAAATGGAGGGCTCTGAGGTGGTCAATATAATGCTTATAGTGCTCTATCTGCAGACTTTGTCTCCACGTAGGTCCTAGTTTGGTTTGCACTATTGGGATTGTTATCATTCTGAAGGCATAACTTTTCCCCAATATTTTCTTTTTTGAAAAATAAAATATGACGAAAAAAATCTGTTTTATATCAGCAGTCCTCATTCCATTGATTTTAACCAGATCTCCTACACCGCTGCACTTACATACTATGGCAGAGCTGCCATTGTGCTTCTTAGAGGGCTACAGATAGGCATCAATGGATTTCTTGCCACCTCTGCGTCTGACATAGCTGGACAAAAGATTTCAAATTTGGACTCTGTAAGAGTTTGAACCACTGCCTGTCATTTCATGCTTTATGGCATTTCACTTACAGCAGTCTCTTACATGATGCCTTTCTGGAAGAATATTTTCTTACCTGCAACTCAGCCAAAAGATTTTTTTGCATAGTCAAAGGGTGCACATTGGTGCCAGATGCTGAGTGAGCACTGTATTGGATTTCATTCTGTTCAATAAAGAAATTACCTTTGAGTACTTCTCATCTGATTCAGATAGCTTTTTGGTTCTTTCATTGTGTTTTCTATTTACAGCTTGCCAGTATCAGTTTAGTGTGATATTGCTTGCTGGCTATGGCTTCATTAAATACAACTGTGTTTTTTATTCCTGTCAAAATGTACTAGCATAACAATTTCTAAATCTCTCATCAAAGCATACCAGTATGTGAGATTATTATCCAGTACACCCATTTATTTACTAAATTGCACCTCAAGTACAATGGGTTTATCTCACCACTAGATTTATCCAATCTCTGTGTGGGTTGTCTTCTGGGTACCACAGCTTTCCTATACTAAATTCCCAAATATTTTCATGTGTCATTTGGCTATGCAGAACTGCCACTTCTATATGCATACGGAACCATTATTATCACATCCACAGAGTGCATTACATTCTAATCAACATGCCATATAAGTGAAAAGGGGGGTATGCATGAGTGGGCCCGGCAATCAACTGTGACACTTTCAGGGCTGCTTCCTGCCTTGTCCCCAGTGCTGCTAGGATGAGCGGCAGCCCCATGTCATTCTGCACTGGACTAAATACGGTTGAGAATGTTATGTTCTGCTATCACTAATGAGGTCATCTTCAGTCGTATTCCCCCTTCTTTTTCCGCATCATCCATTTATGTCATGTCAGGACAAAAACCAAGCCATGAAGTCCAAGGAACTCTCTGTAGACTCTTGCAATCAAATTGTGGTGAGGCAAAGATCAGAGCAAGGGGATAAAACCATTTCTGAGGCCTTGAATACTCGTCAGGACCACAGTGGTCTCAATAATTGCAGAATGGAAGGGGTATGGAACCACCAGAACTCTTCCTAGAGTTCACTGTTTGGTCAAATCTAGTAACCAGTCATGAATGGCCTTGGTCAGGGAGGTGACCAAGCCCCCATTTTTTCAGTATTATTATTATTATTATTAGTCTAACAGAGTTTCTGAAGTCCTCCGCTGAGATGGGAGAACCTGTCGAATGGATGACCTTCTCAACTGCACTACATCAATCAAGTGCTTATAGGAGAGTGGTAGATGGAAGTGAAGTTTGCCGAATGTCATTTAAAGAACTCTGAGAGAGCATGGAGAACAAGACTATTTGCTCTAATAAGACAAAATAATGAATCAATTGGGCAAAACATGTCCAAGCACCATGTCTGGCAACAACCAGGCGCTGCTCATCACCTGCCTAATACCACTGCACAGTGAAGCATGGTGGTGGCAGCATCATTCAGTTGTGGGGAGCTCTCAGAGGCAGTGACAAGGAGACTGGTTAGATTTCAGGGAATGATTTAAATTATTCATTTAAAATTAAATCTATAACACAAAGTCTCCAGAAAGTAAAGGGGTCTGAATACTTTATGAATCCAATTTACAGTATGTATTGTTAAATTAGTTTAATAAATATAAGCACGCATACCTTTCTTAATCCTCAATGTTAAATAAACATATGCAGTGAAGGTAATAATTGGACTTTCTGCAGATATTTGCTCTTCTCCCGCATCCTCCGTTTATCCTAATAGGCTCTCGAGAAATATGCCAGTTGGTTGGCCCCTCTACCTGTGGCAAAACTATATGATATCCTATTGAACAAAAAAAAAAGAAATACGCAAGAATAAACAAAACAACAAAGACTAATCTGACCTCTAAATCGCATTACAAATAAACATTTAGAAAATCATCTTGAAGGTGATTTTCGCGCAGAGAGCTGCAGCGCGTGTCGTAGTCTGCGGCAGCAGCGTGTGAGTGAAAGGGGAGGGAGAGGCTGAGACAGCAGCGAGAGAGGGAGGGAGGGAGCTGAGAGGCACTGGAGTCCCAACTTTCAAGTGTTCTACATCTGGTCCAAGCTTTCTGCGAACACGCTGCCTAAGCAGTCTTGCTGAAGGACGCGTTACGTTCAAGGGGACGCGGAGAGGTGCAGAAGTAGGCAAAAAAAATAAACAAACTGCGGGACAGTTTTGACCGAAGGGATGCGCTGGCGGATTTTCCCGTGTAAGAAGGCGACGGCGCGGTATTGAGCGGACGCCCGGACTGTTAAGAAGGGCATCGGAGTAACGGGCTTTCTGGACAGCGGGATGTTTGAGAATCTAGAATGACAGCTAAGCGTAAATCGGCCAAGCTTCAGCTACGGCGCTCGTTCAGCGAACAGCTGCGGGACTCGACGTCTAAAGCCTGGGATTTACTTTGGAAGAACGTGAGAGAGCGACGGCTGGCAGGTCAGTGTTCCGCTGCGCTGTCTCGTTCGCCTCGGGGACAAGTGAGCCGTGGGATCTGCGCCCTGCGCTGAAAGTCCCGGTGGAATGAATACGGCGTTTTACCTCGGCGGTTTATGTGAGACTTTAGTAATTTACTTTACTAGCAGTTTGCCTTTGTTCTTTAAATAAAATCTTTGTAAACTGCCACTGAACAGCTGACGTTTTCACCCCTCCTCCTTTAGCACATTTGTTATAATGGGGGTGGTGGTGGTGGTGTGTGGGGAGGGTGTAGCGTTGGGTGCGCTTTGACACTTCTGACGGATGCTCCTTGAGTACGCAGACATGCCTGTGCTTTCTACCCGATAAGATGAAATGTGAAAACTCTGCTCTGAACCTGACCGTGTTGTGTAGCCGAATTGGAATTGGTCAATGAATCCATCCATTAATAATCCAGGCCCAAACGATCAAGCAGCAACCAAAAAAAATGATTACGTTCTTTTGAGAGTGTTTCATTTTGTAATCTTACGATTTGATTGAAGGTATACCTCATTTATGAGCAGGGCTGCTTTTAGTGAGTCATTTTCTCCAAAATCAAAAGTTCACTTGTGTAGTTTCACATGGGACGATTTTTCCATCAGCTAAAGTGCTTGAAATAAATTAGATGTTTACATATTCGTTGGGCCGGGATCAAAAAAATCAATGAAGGAAACATTAGAATTACAAAACCCTAATTACAACGCTTCTCGTGTTTCTGAGGCGTAGACCGTGTAACTAAACAAAGTACCTTACACAGTTGGACAGGTTTACTGGGCTTCATTCAATCAATCAGTCAATCTTTAGAAACAACTACAGATCAGAACCATAATGTCTCACATTACTTTTGTGCAACTGAACATTCTGTTTTAAAATATATATTATATTGGAATGTGTTTGGTGGGCTGATCTGAAATTGGTAAATCAGTTGGTAAAATCAGCAAAGTACAAAACCATAAGTACAGCATTTCTCTTATTTCTGTCAAGTTTTATGAAACTGAATGGTATGTTTCAAATTGCATTTACCCATTCTCCATAGGCTGCTATCAGGCAATTATACCAATCAGTCAATCAACAGAGTGTTAAAATAAGTTCAGTACAAAAATCATACTTACAACATTTCACTTGTTTTTATGTTTTGAGCCTCCATGTGAGCAGTTTGTTTGAAATATATTTTTATTAATAATTGACAGGGTCTGTCAGTCAATCAAGCAAGAGTTAAAACAACTACAGCGTCAAACTAATCTTATTTGTAATTTTTTTAGCTTAGCAACTTAATGTTACTTTTGGGTATGTCTACTGGGCTGCAGTTCTTTCAATCAATCAATTGGATGATCAGCCAAAATTCAAAAAACTATACTACAGACCCAAAGTTTTATAATTTATCATGCATGTTTCTAATTCTTAGTTTGTGCAACCAGCTGTCAATTTGAAATCATTTGCTTTTGCACATGATTGTTGGGTTGCAATCAATCAATAAATCAATCATTCAATCAAATATTAGAAGTTCTGTATAAGCCCATAATTACATTTAAGATGTTTATATTTTAAAAATTTTGCCTCTTAACAATTCATTTAATACAAATTACTGACAAGTTTACTGGTATCTAAATGAATCAATCAGTCAATCAATAAGGCAATCATGAAATATTAAATTAATTACATTCAAAATCTAATTGCTATTTTTCCTATTTTTTCAGTTTGTGCAGCCAAGTAATATTTTGGAAATAAAATACCTTTGCTTATTTTACATGGCTGTCTTAACGTATGGGCTCAGTAGGCACTGGCCGGGGGCCCCTATGATCTGATGTTTTTGATGCCTATATGTGTTTCTGTTTTACAGTCAAAACAGGGGGCTCAGCACACTACTTTGCCTGGGGGCCTATGATGCTGTTAAGATGGCCCTGAGCAAACTGAGTTTGTCAATAAGCCAAGTGTTAAACATAATTGCTGAATTTATTAAAATAAAAGCACTGTGTTCTTGTTTTTCTTAGTCTATGCAGCTTAACAATAACAATAAAGCAAAAAGCTTTTTACACACAAATATCAAACTGATGTCAGTCAGACAGTCAAGTCTTAACGACTATAAAACCACACTTTTATTTTATTTCATTCATTCATTTTCACTCCCTGATTATTTGAGTAGAGGTCATGGGAGTCTATCCTGGCAGCATCAAGTATAAGGTTATAAAACTAAGACATGATTAGATAATGCAAAGTTGACACAGACAGCGTGCTGCCATGATTTGAACCCAGAACTGTGAAGTCATGAGGCAGGGCCATTAGTTGCAGCAGTGTGTTTTTTAGTTCATCCAACCAAAGATTTTAGGTAAATTTACCAAACTGCTGTTGATAATTGAATTATACAGTCAGCCATCCAATTATACCATCAAATAGTTTTAATACATAATTGGCAGAAAATTGATACCATTTCTCAGAAAGAAATATATCTATGAAATTATTTTTTGTAGTTTGTGTGGCTGCCTTACTAAAGACAAATTATTTTCATTTAAAATATTTAATGGACAGATAGTTATAGACGGTGGTGCAGTGGTAGCGCTGCTGCCTCGCAGTTAGGAGACCCGGGTTCGCTTCCCGGGTCCTCCCTGCGTGGAGTTTGCATGTTCTCCCCGTGTCTGCGTGGGTTTCCTCCGGGCGCTCTGGTTTCCTCCCACAGTCCAAAGACATGCAGGTTAGGTGGATTGGCGATTCTAAACTGGCCTTAGTGTGTGCTTGGTGTGTGGGTGTGTTTGTGTGTGTCCTGCGGTGGGTTGGCACCCTGCCCGGGATTGGTTCCTGCCTTGTGCCCTGTGTTGGCTGGGATTGGCTCCAGCAGACCCCCGTGACCCTGTGTTCAGATTCAGCGGGATGGAAAATGGATGGATGGATGGATAGGTATAGGTCAGTCAATCAGTCAATTAAAACACATCAATACAAGCAGTCAGTTAGTAATTACTTTGAATGGCCAAAATAGTGAGTCAGTGGCAAATGGAAAAATACATAAACTTTTTATTATTAAAGACTGTGTAACTTAGTGGTGTGCTTGACATTTCCAGTGATTTTCAATTTTAGACTCCATTTGTATAGTCTTAACCATTCTGAAGCAGTCGGTGTCAATCTCCCATGAGGGCAATCATCTGATGTGACCTACCCATCACCTGAGACAAAATAGTCTGCAAGTGGCTAGGATGAAATCAAACAGGTTCGATTTTCTCTTTGGTCGAAGGAGCAGGCTGTTTGTGTGCAAGAGTTGAAAGCCAGAGTGTTCAGGTGGAAGTACAATGATTAGAGTATAGTGATGAGGAATAAGCAGCACGTGTGTTTTGAAGCTCACAGATAGTAGAGAAGCTCATCTGTCTGATGTCTCATCTTTTATGTACTAAAGTAGAATGGAAAAAGGAAAAAAAAGGGCTAGAGACGGTGGCTGAACACACCACAGCCATTAACCTTTCATACTCTGTCAGGTAGCACAGTGGCTGTGAACCTCAAACAGAAGAGAAGCATGTCTGTCTGATGTCTTGTATTTTACATATCACAGAATGGAAAAAATGAAAGGGTAGATGCTGCTGCTGAACTCACTGCAGCTGTTAACCCGATGTACGGTGACGATTCTGTCAGGCAGCACGCTGTTGGCTGTCAGAAAAAGGGGTGAGCATGACTGTGCTGGAAGTTCGATGTTCGGTCGATAAATGTGACATGGGCTGCAATTTTCATGTTGCGTAATTTGACATGGTGCATCGACGAGATCAGCGACTGCGATTGCCAAATCTGACATACTCCATGACAAAAAAGATACATAATACGACATTGGCTTTAGGTTCCAGATCTTCACTTAGTCAAATCAGGTACTTGTTAGCTGGCTTTAGGGTCCTGCCTGAGTCACTTAACCTGACACTCAGACTATTTTAGGAATAAGCAATTGTGCATTTATGATTTATGATTCGCTTCTGATAAATGTATATGCTAAACAAATAATTATAAAGAAAAAGTGTGGTTAGTGAGAATAAGTTGAATTGAGTAAAACTGGAGTGAACTGAATAAAGCCCCTATGACCCTGAACTGGATAATTCAGAAAATGAATGAAATGTTGTATTGATGAATCAAATCAGTGGAATCAATTAGTTAATTGTTCTAAATAAAAATATACAGTAGAAAAAACATGAAATATATATATATATATTGTAACAGATAGAGGGCGCTATCGCTCCCTTGAACCCTTGTTCGAGACAGCAGACACCAGATTAAAGTCCAATATGACTTTGTTTTATAATAATTATGTGCACCAAGCACCATCCACTCCCCTATACTCATAAATAACAATAATACAATCAATAATCAATCAATCAATCAATCCTCTACTCCCAGACGCGTTGCCATCCTTCCACCCAGCTCGCCGCTCTGGAGTTTCTCAGTCTCTTTTATAGTACGTGACCTGGAAGTGTTTCGCCCTCAGTCCATGTGACTTCTTAGCACTTCCGGGTCAGATCAAAAGTTCTCTTTTTCATCCCGGAAGCATGTCATTCCTCCTGTCGCCTTGACTATGACTTCTGGGTTATAGGGCACGCAATACTCTCCAGGCCTTCCTGCAGTGACCCCTGGAGGCCCCCATGGTATCCAGCAGGGTTGTGATGAAAAACTCCATTGTCCATGATGCCCTGCTGGAACTCGGGGCATCTCTATGTTGCAGGCAGGGCTTCATCCGGTGGCTTGGAGGTGTTGGCCGGAATATTTGGCCGGCAATCCCTCACAATATATATATATATATACTATATATGTGATATCCATCCATCCATCCATTTTCCAACCCGCTGAATCCGAACACAGGGTTACGGGGGTCTGCTGGAGCCAATCCCAGCCAACACAGGGCACAAGGCAGGGAACCAATCCCGGGCAGGGTGCCAACCCACCGCAGTATATGTGATATATTTTATATATATATATATACATACTGTACATATATAACTCTTACCCAGCTGGGACGCCCTGAGTGTGGAAGGACTGGGGGAGTGAGTATTTTCTTCCCTGGGACGACAGAGGGCTGCCCCTTGGTTTCCAGTGGGGCCACAGGTATGCACAAGGGGGTATCCAAAAATAACGAATTGAAAAAAAAATTATTTTAATAATTTTTATTTACTAAAACTTTAGTCTTCTTTAAAGTACTCTCCATGTGAATAAATGCACTTCTCCCAATGATTTTCCCACTGGTGGAAACATTTTTGGAATTGCTGAAGAGGAACATTGTCCAGTGCTTGCAGTAATATTTCTTTGACTTCCTCCACGGTACTAAAACGATTTCCTTTGAGTTCTTTTTCATATGTGGGAACAAGAAAAAGTTGCATGGAGCAAGATCAGGCAAGTAGGGAAGGTGACAAGAACTCCAAGACACGCAAGTCAATTCAGAAATCTCTTCAATAGTCCCACGATGATCTTCGTAAATTGCATTGTGACCTTTTTCAAGATTTTCGTCATTCCTAATTGTAGAAGGTCGGCCAGATCTCAGTTGGTCTTCAAGGGATATTTCCTGTTGTTTGAAACGTGAAAACCACTCGTAGATCTGTGTTTTACTTAAAGCTTCCTCTTTAAAAGCAGTTTCAAGCATCACTACAATTTCAGCAACTCTTTTCTCTAAGAGAAAACAAAATTTAATACATTTAATACTCGCTGTTCTTTATGATCACCCATCACAAAAATCACAGAACACGTTTAATAAGCGCCAAGATAAACTGACACGAAATGCCATATGAACAATACAGAGCAACGCCACTTGGCAGACCGCCACAGAACACTGTTAGTATGCTACACCTATTGGCGCAATTCACAACTAATTCAAGACTCCTCACCAAGTACAGATTCTGGTTATTTTTGGGTACCCTCTCGTGTATATGGGTTAGTAAGTATTGTGAACGGTTTGCAGATGTAGGTTTTTGAAATCTTGGGGTTGTTGCTTTGAATTAAACTGTCATAGTTGAGCATAATCAATGGTATTCTTTCTAGACATACGTAAGTAAATAACCAAAACATTCCCTCACCCACTTAATCCAATTTCAGGCTGCAGGTACAGCAGCTGCAGTATTATGATAGGTAGGATTGAAAACAGCCGAGGATTGGGCATCATTGTATCACAGGACCCAATCACAAACACGGCCACCCACACAATGGCTCCATTTAGAATTACCAATCAGCATAACCTGCATGTCTTTTATGATGAGAATGGAACACCCCTGCAGACACAGGGAGAAATGTGATGGTATAATTGGCAAATTTGACACGGACAATGAAAATGATTGAATCTGTGAGGTAGAAATGCTATCCCGGGGCCAATCTGCTATCCCTATGAAAATAAATCTGTTTCAAATTGAATCCTGTTTAATGATAATTTCAATTAGGGATGAAATATGTATCTTTGTCATACCCTTGTTACTTTTACAACTTATATATTTACTTTTTATATTTTACTCAGGGGCAGCATGGTGGCGCAGTGGGTAGCACTGCTGCCTTGCAGTAAGGAGACCTTGGTTTGCTTCCCGGGTCCTCCCTGCGTGGAGTTTGCATGTTCTCCCCGTGTCTGCGTGGGTTTTCATCCGGGTGCTCCGGTTTCCTCCCACAGTCCAAAGACATGCAGGTTACGTGCATTGGCGATTCTAAGTTGTCCCTAGAGTGTGCTTGGTGTGTGGGTGTTTGTGTGTGTGTGCCCTGCGGAGGGCTGGCACCGTGCCCGGGGTTTGTTTCCTGCCTTGCGCCCTGTATTGGCTGGGATTGGCTCCAGCAGACCCCTGTGACCTTGTAGTTAGGATATAGCAGGATGGATATTTTACTCAGAGCCTTCAGAGTCTTTTAGAACTCCTTATCTTGTCTTGTTTTGATTTATATATTCTTGATGAACTGAAATGACTTTGCAAGTGGTGAGACCTAAGCAAACTTGTCATTAGTCAAAAACGGGTGGAAAAAAACTTCTGCTGTAAAAGTAATCAGTCCCAAAATAAGTTGGTAAAAATGACCTAAATGGAAAACCACTTCTTAAAGTATATTGATTTTTCTGGAGGTGGAGAGTGCTTTGCTGTAGGCACTAAGTTAAAAAAAAAAAAATCTTTGACAGGGCTTTGTCATTGTTTCAGGACAGTAAATTTTGTCTGTGTCACTGGCTAGTGTGTTTAGAAGACTTGTGCTTTCACCCTGCACTCATTTCTGTCATTTGTGATGCAACATCAAGGGACAGTAGCTTCTCTAAAGGCATATTAGAATAATGGAAAGAAAATATATATTTAGAGGCAGCAAGGTGGCACACTGGTTAACAACATCAATGTGCTGGGATTGAATCCTGTCTCCTGTTGTTAAACTGGCAAACCTTCTCAATGTCTCTATGGATTTCAAATGGATACGATGTTATTTCTGTCACTTTGTTAAAGTTAAGCTTGGCTCCATGGAATCCTATATGTGTTTAAGTGGGCCTGTGAATGTATATACAGTATATACTATTAAATACAGTTCAATGATAATTTCCATATAGTATTAGTATTGATTCATTTGACATTTACAGACTGAGGTCAAGTAGACATTGATTGCTGTGGGCTTCACTGTCTAGTAAGTACATTGATCCAGGCTCAGTGCCATAAGTCATATTGTTTAAAAGAGGCTGAACAAAATGTTAGTTATTTGTGACTGGTGAACAGAAAATCACAAGCTAATTCAAATCCTGGGGCACCGGCCAAGTGTCCCCGTTTAATAAACAGGTTTAAACAAAAATGTAACGATGGCACAAACAAAAAAGACAGCTTAATACCCAAACAAATATTGGTTTTCCTAGGTTAGGGAATTGCAGATAACTCATTGGAGCTTACTCCTGGTCGGATTCCAGGTCCAAAGTCAGATGCCATGCTAGGGGACCCTCTGATTTTAAAGAGCTTCGACCAGAAAGCTGGGTCTGTCTCTGAGCACGGCAGCCCAGTTTAGTTGCTCTCACTGGGCAGCTTCTCAGAGCTGTGGGTGGAAAAAGAGATACAGTCAGCGTGATTCTCCTCTCGTTCTGGAGTGGCTCCACTTTCTTCAGCAGTGCAAGAAAGGTGATTCCCAGCTGCACATATGTGAAATATTATAAACAATGTTTTCATAAAGATTTCACAAAATTATATATAGTATGTTAGTCTATCCTTTCACTTTCCAGACTTTCTTATTTGAATCTATTTCTGGATAGGATGCCCCTCCAATGTGCAGCAGTAGATAGAACTTTTTTAATTTAGATAGATCTTTACTTATCCCCAGGGAAAAATGTGGCTTTTTACAGAAGTTCTTTAAATAAATAAATACCTAAATGGATGAGTAAATATATATATATATATATATATATATATATATATATATATATATATATATATATATATATATATATTATGCACATACGTACTATGGCCTGAACACATACCAGAATGACTAAATAGAAAAAAAGAAGAAAAAAAAGAAAAATTCTGTCTGGTCAGTCGCAGTCACAGTCACAGTGAAGTGATATTCAAGTATATTGCTGTTGGTATAAAAGGAGCCCATTGTGTCAGAGAGACACATCTGCTGAATAATGTGTTGGCTGAAAGTCTTCATGTGTCAGAGAGGGGATGTGTAGCATTGTTCATAATGACACTCAGTTTTGTTTTAATTTTCTTCTCTTCTACGACCTCCATGGGGACCTGAGTGCATGCCATCACTAAACCTGCCCTTTCAATTAGTTTGTTGCTTGAAGCAATGTTACCAGCCCAGCACATTGCAGTGTAGAAAATCACACTGGCCATCACAGAGTTATAGAAATTGTGAAGAATATCACTACTCACTTTAAAGAACACAGTTTCTTTAGGAAAAAAGACTTTGCTTTGACTTTTCTTATATAGTTCCTCTATGATATAATCAGAGGTGGGTAGTGTAGCCAAAAATTGTACTCAAGTAAGAGTAGCATTACTTCAAAATAATATTACTCAAGTAGAAGTAAAAAGTAGTCATCCAAAAAATTACTCAAGTAAGAGTAAAAAAGTACTTGGTGAAAAGACTACTCAAGTACTGAGTAACTGTTTGATCATAATAAATTATTTATTTTTTAGAAATGTTGTAATAAGACAGACAAAAATATAAAACAATGTGCACATTCTGCTATTTCCAAATATAAAATAAAAAATGAGTAAAAATAAATAACATCTTTACAAAATAAAGATGCACAAATAACACAAAGTTCCAAATCTCAGTTTTTCACAACAAAGCTTTTGAAGCCAATACCTACAGTAGGTAACATGTATGTTTGAACAGTGCAAACTACTTACAGTGACAAGATATACTGTACACCAGCGGTGCCCAATACGTCGATCGTGATCGACCGGTAGATCGGAAAGGTTGTGCAGGTAAATCACGTTGCGTTCAAAAAAATTTTTTTTTAAATGTTAGTCTACCATATATCCTCCTTATGGCATTTGCCACTTGATTGACATACAGGGCGGCCAGTCTGAGATCTCTTTTCTTCTAACATACTGGTCATCCCGCACGCACGATCAAACACGTGAGCTACTGCAAAACTCTGGCTATATAAGTGATCTAGTTAGCCTTCCAATTGACTAAAGAAGGGATTTAAAAAAAAAATGGTTGGTTATGGGCTGGATGTGGAATTGGAAGAGGATTTTTTTCTCTCACGTTTGTCTGATCTGTCAATCTATCATTGCTATTTCAAAGAAGGAAAATGTGGAAAGGCACTTTCGAACTGTTCATAAAAACTACAAAACTGACTTCCTTCCGAAAAGCGATCTGAGAAAGAAAGGAGAGGGAACTAAAATCTCAGTTAATCGGACAGCTGTCATTTTTCACTCAGCTGAATTCAAAAGCAACGGCAGACACACCGAAGCATTGTTCCGGGTGAGTCACTCGATCATTAAGCATTAGAAGTCCTTCCAAGATGGAGAGATGATGAAAGATGCCTTCGTTGAGGCAGATGGCTCGGGAGAAATTCCTGCCAATATTTCAAGACCCCTGGCCGGAGAAAAAGGAGTTTCTCCTTGTCATTAAACATGCAGAATACAAGCAACTTAATAACGATCAATGGCAGACTTGGCATTTTTTTTCTGATCTGACCAACATGTTGAATGAGCTTAATTTACAGCTGTAATGGTCAATATGATTAGCTCAGTTAATGCTTTCAAACGAAAAATGCAACATCTGTCCTCAAAGCTGCAGTGCCTTGATTTGGGGAACATTCAGAGCTGGAGACGCAATGGAAGGCGTGTGCACAACTTGACAGCAAACGCTACACAGAGCAGATTGAAAATTGTCTGTCAGACTTTGACAGACGGTTTCAAGACTCAGCTTTACTTGAGCCAATCGCTACATTTAAGTGCTATCCATTTAGGGAAGATGTTGAGGGGGATTCACCCTCATCAAAAATTGCAACACTGTTTCACCTTAAACTCCTCTACAGTGGAGGATGAGATTTTGACACTACAGGATGACATTCATGAGTATGGGGCTCATGGACAGTTTTGGAACTTACAGAGGAAAAGTACCCAAACATGAGGAAATGTGCTACCTCCTTGGCTGCATTATTCGGCTCTACTTATTTATGCGAGTCAGCTATTTCCCACATGAAGATTATTAAATCCAAATACTGTAGTGACCATAAATGTATTGAATTGTTATTGTGCCATAAGGGTTATTCAGTTATGCAAGGTACAACAACATATATTTTATGTGTAAAGTATACTCAATATATATATATATATATATATATATATATATATAGCATTTTTAATGTAGGTAGATCATTTCGACCTGGTCATTTTAAAAGTATCTCGCAAGCCAAAAACAGTGTGGGCACCCCTGCTGTACACTGACAGTATAATACTGAATATTCACTTGCCCTCCAAATAGCACAGCTGATAGAAAATAACATTAGAACAAGGCAGCCTGTGCACGTACAAGAAGTCTCACTGTACCTTGACTGTCTGTGTCTGTGCATGTTTGTTTAAAACGTGCTTGTTCTTCACTCAGTGAAGTGATACTTAAGCTTCAGCAGAAGCTGGTTCTCATTTTTCATGTACAGTATTCTTTCTTTCCCTGTCCGCTGTCTGTGAGGAATTTGTGCTGCTAGGATGCGACAGTTTGTGTGTGGTCATGTGACTGCATGGCTACGTCTGATTTGTGAAACGGAGCCATGTGATTATTGTTGCCACGTCTGATTGGTGAAACGGAGTCTTGTGATTATTGTTGCTACGTCGGATTGGTGAAACAGTCATGCAGTAGATCCACTGGCGGATTCTCTCTGGCAAAAATATAGCGTACTGTATCTAATGGAAAAAAAGTAACGATTCGAGTGTTGCCCAAATTAGCAGAGTAAAAGTAGCATTTCTTCTTCACAAATGTACTCAAGTAAAAATAAAAAGTATGGTGCAGTAAAACTTCTCTTAGAAGTACAATTTTTTTTAAAAAAGTTACTCAAGTAAAATAATGTAATGTAATATAATACCAGTCCAACTTGTTATTGATATGGACCCCCCAGGTACTTGTAGGAGTACACAACCCCTACATTCACTCCCTGAATAGTGACTGGGCATAGAGGCTTTTTTGGTGTGGCAAAAGTCTATAACCAGTCTGTTGATTTTGCAGATGTTAAAATGCAGACAGTTCTCCCCTTTATCAAAACACCCCATAAGTAAGAATCATCTGAGAATTTGTGCAAGTGACATGACCTGGTGTTAAATATAAAATCTAAGGTGTGCAAAGTGAAGAAAAAAGAAGTCATGACTTTTTCTTGTGATGCTTCAGTGTTGCTGAAATTCATATCAGAGATGCAGTCCTTGAGTGTCACAAACTTCGTTCTGAATGAAAGTTAGTCATAGAAAGATATTGTCCATTATTATGCATGGTGATAACAGGAACATCTTTATATACTGTATGTAAAATCCATCGTCTGTCTGTCCACCCTAATCATAGTGCACTTGCAGGAGCAATATATTCGTGCTAATCCGAGACAGAAGCTGTGGGCCGAGGGGAGGGGGAAGCATGATGTCAGGAGTAGGAAGCTGGGCAGGGCCCTACTCACTGTCCTTTTTCACTAATATGCTTACGGACCTGCGGGGCACAGCTAGTTAATTATAAATAAAAGATTAGTGGCAATGGTCCACGGGAAACCTCTGAAAAGGATTTAGGGAATCATGTCAAAGAAACATCCACGTCATTGAGACAATGTATAGAATCAATCAAAAGGCAAATAAAATGTTAATGCCCTATTTTAAAGTCTATTGAATAAAATCCAGAGACATTATGTTCTGATTCTACTGTATAAAACAATAGGGAGACTTCATCTGGAGTGTTGAATGCAGTTGTGGTCACCATGCTACAAAAAAAGACATGAATGCCCTAGGAAGTGTGCAGAAAAGAGCAACCAAGTGCATCCCAGGATTAAAAGGCCATGTGTTTTTTTGACACACTTGGAAAATTAATGTTCTGAACTATTGAGCAGGAAAGACACCATGGATGCCCAATGCTTGTCTTCAGAATGCAAGACAAAGTTGGTCCTGCAGCATTCTTTCTGTTAAAGAGTGCATCACATACTTAAAGCTTTGAGTGATAATTAAGGGGAAATGCATTCAGGATTGAAGCCAAGAAGGACTTTTTCACAAGGGTGGTGGGAATCTGGAACAACATACAGAGTCATATAGTTGGAGTGGAAACCTTATCCAGTTTTGAAAACAGATTCTGAATTGGGACAACTTACTGTTTGATAAACAAATGAGGAAATGGACAGAATAGCCTCTATCATATTTTTAGTGCTTCTTATGTTTAATTATTTATTTATTTTTTTGCTCATACACCGGGCCATTTTCCAGAAAAAAACTTCCTTTTATATAGTAAAACACGAGATGGGGGCCAGGGGTTTGCAAGTTCAAAGATTTTTAGAACTGTTGGTTTATTTTCATGTATTTTTTAATGAAGATGTACAGGCTGTTATGATGGACATTATTTATTAAATTTGTATGCATCTTGTCAGAGCAAACTATATGTCTATTTTAGGGTTTTTTCCTTCAAGGAATCCATCCATCCATCCATTGTCTCCCGCTTATCCGAGGTCGGGTCGCGGGGGCAGCAGCTTGAGCAGAGATGCCCAGACTTCCCTCTCCCCGGCCACTTCTTCTAGCTCTTCCGGGAGAATCCCAAGGCGTTCCCAGGCCAGTCGAGAGACATAGTCCCTCCAGCGTGTCCTGGGTCTTCCCCGGGGCCTCCTCCCGGTTAGACGTGCCCGGAACACCTCACCAGGGAGGCGTCCAGGAGGCATCCTGATCAGATGCCCGAGCCACCTCATCTGACTCCTCTCGATGCGGAGGAGCAGCGGCTCTACTCTGAGCCCCTCCCGGATGACTGAGCTTTTCACCCTATCTTTAAGGGAAAGCCCAGACACCCTGCGGAGGAAACTCATTTCAGCCGCTTGTATTCGCGATCTCGTTCTTTCGGTCACTACCCATAGCTCATGACCATAGGTGAGGGTAGGAACATAGATCGACTGGTAAATTGAGAGCTTCGCCTTGCGGCTCAGCTCCTTTTTCAAGGAATCTATTTCTGATATTAGGTTTGTGTTTGAAGGTTCTGAAGAAAAGTTATAATATTGTATTGTTATTGGAGAAGGTGACACTGACCAGAAAGCAGGAGACAGAGCTGGAGGTGGAAGAGTTAAAGATGTTAAGATTTGCATCAGGTGTGACAATGATGGACAGAATTAGAAATCAGTACATTAGAGGGTCAGCTCAGGTTGGACAGTTGGGAGACAAAATCAGAGAGGTGAGATTGTGTTGGTTTGGACATGTGCAGAGGAGAGATGCTGGGCATATAGGGAAAAGGATGCTAAATGCAGAGCTGCCAGGAAAGAGGAAAAAGGGAAGGCCTAAGAGAAGGTTTATGGATGTGGTGAGAGAAGACATGCAGATGACGGGTGTGACAGAGCAAGATGTAGAGGACAGGAAGATATGGAACAAAATGATCCACTCTGGCAACCTCTAATGGGAGCAGCCGAAAGAAGAAGAAGATTTTGCAATGCTATATTGGCTACGGCATTGCAGTTTCCATGAGGATTTTAACCAAAATCTGTAGGAGATATGCCATGTATGATGTCATCAAAGTGACCATTTAGGTCAGAGTGTGCGTCTCTTAATTATCTAATACCTAGATATTGAAAGTTTTTAGTACGTTACTTCCTTAGGTGTTATTCTGATGGTAAAAGACAAGTTTGGTTGAGTCTTCATGAATTTTGGTTTGCATTTAGCATTTCTTTGAAAGATCATTTTGACTTCCTAGTTATGAATTTGACTAATTTTCTTATCCGTTTTTTCTCCTTTTTTCTCCTACTTTTTTTTCTTTATCATTAAAAAGTCATTCTGTCTCCAGCAGACACAATTGAGTGGTTAACTGACTCCCACAGCGTTACACAGTGACTGAGAAGCTAGAATTGAACCAGCAGTTGAGAGTTTGGAAGTCCATTGCCTTAATTTAGAATACTTGGTCTACCTTTAGAATGAACAAGCAAACTATCAAGTGAGAAAACAATAGTACCTGAAGGAATGATGGGAATGTGCAGTAATTAGGAGGGTACTTGAACCCAGAACTCTTTGCCCCCTTATCCTTTATGTCAATAGAAAAATGGCATTTATATACTAAAATGGCAAGAGGTGTGATTTCAATGTTGAGTTTGGCTACTTACTTTCAAACACAACAGGTTATTTGAAAATGTTATTATCTAATAAAACGAAGAAAAGTATCAGAATTTGAATTGCATTACTGCGGTGGGTTGGCACCCTGCCCGGGATTGGTTCCTGCCTTGTGCCCTGTGTTGGCTGGGATTGGCTCCAGCAGACCCCCGTGACCCTGTGTTCGGATTCAGCGGGTTGGAAAATGGATGGATGGATGGATGGAATTGCATTAATATTATTAGGCTAATTAATAAAGTCAAAAAACTATTCAAATATGCTACAAACAGGACTCTTTTGACATATGTTTAGCTTGTACCTGTGGCTGTGAATATTCCAAAACATAAATAACTCAATCACAAAGAAAAGACATTGGTCAGATGTCAAAAAAAGCAAATATATTCCAAAGTAGGTTTAAAGTTATAGTTTGTTCCTTATGTGCCTTTTTATGTTGAACTATTATTAAAATTTTTCCTTTTTTGCTTTCAGTTCTTGCAGTGTTTATGACTTGCGCACATATGCAGCCTTCAAAAGAAAGTAATGCTTGAGAACACAGCCACTCAGAAAAGCATGGCGTGATCAAAGAGTAAAGTCAAAACAGGACACTTCACATGCCTGTAATGCATATATATGAAACCCTGAAAATTTGCTGATTTTTAATTAAAAACTTTAAACACACTCATTATTTTATTGATTTTATTCCTTTCGGTCCAGAAGACATAAAGTTAATGCCCATCTCTCTTTTACATAAATCATGTTTCTGTGAGTTTATTTGAGTTGCACAATTGAATTAACTGAATATACTACCTGTTGCATGTAATGATCTTTAAATAGTTCTCATTTTACATTTTTATTTGCTAGATGCTTTTATGCAGCTTCAAATTTTTATTACTAAGTAAACATACATTAAATAACATTTTTAAACAAATTACAAAAAAATATAGGCCATAATTAAAAAAGTGAGTGTACAGTTAGGTCCATAAATATTTGGATAAAGACAACTTTTTTCTAATTTTGGTTCTGTACATTACCACAATGAATTTTAAATGAAACAACTCAGATGCAGTTGAAGTGCAGACTTTCAGCTTTAATTCAGTGGGGTGAACAAAACGATTGCATAAAAATGTGAGGCAACTAAAGCATTTTTTTAACACAATCCCTTCATTTCAGGGGCTCAAAAGTAATTGGACAATTGACTCAAAGGCTATTTCGTGGCTAGGTGTGGGCAAGTCCGTCGTTATGTCATTATCAATTAAGCAGATAAAAGGCCTGGAGTTGATTTGAGGTGTGGTGCTTGCATGTGGAAGATTTTGCAAAACAGTAATCAAAGGCAAAATGAAACTTTTATGGTACCGGAGAAGAGTTTACATTTTTTTACTAGTACACCTGTTGATTTGAAAGCAGTTGGTTAGAATAATTTGTATTTTTTATTAATGGTGGTACAAGCTAATAATTAAAAATTATGAAAAGGCTGATAGTGGAAGTGATGTGTAATAATAGATCTGTAAAATATACACAGAGTCAAGTACTTATTCACTTGAAATAGTAAGAATTCAATTTCTTTAAAGAAATAAATTTACTACAGCAAGGAAAATAAACAGAAGTCTAAACTCATGGATATTGTTTTCTGTGATGTTATGAAACAACCAGTTCTTCATAACTATGTGTTTTATTATTGCATGTGATGATTTTTCATAATAATTTGAAGTGGTACTATGGTTTAGAGATGCTCCAGTCAATCGGCCGTCAATGTATATCGGCTGATTTAGTGATCGGTAAATTGGCCATTCAGAAAAAACAATCTTGTCAGACCCTGCTTCTCTGGGCTTTACAGTATTTAGTTGGAGTGCTCCTTTACACGAGGTATTATGGTAACTGAGCCTGTGTCTTTATAGCAAGTTGAGTCTTGTTTTACAAGAGATCAGACACAATTGGAACATTAACCTTTATGTTAAAGAGTAATGAAGTAAGAAAAAGGAATCAGAGAAGTCGTCTTGTGCAGCTAAACAAACGGAAAGAAAGAAAAGCTATTTTAATGAATTCAGACCTTTTTATTTTGTCCTTTAATTAAAATGGGTACTGTTTGAGTTTGGATTGTGAGCTTGTTTAGTGCCTCAGCTTTTCAATTGTAAAAAGAAAAGATAAACACAAATTTGAAATTGCTGCTTGGTTAACAATAGTCTAGTTAGCTTAACAGCAAAATGTATTTTTTACGTATATACATGTTAAGCATGTTAGTCTGTGTCTTCTTGATAAACATTTTATGAACATTTGATACATTTGCGGCTATTCTAAAGATTTGTACTGTGTTTATTATTTGTTGCTGTGTGTCATACCTTGTAAGTTTTGGTAAGAAATAAGTACAGCAATATTAAAATGGTAATCCATATTTATAATTACACACCTGTATAAATGTATATTTTAACAGTAAAAAAAAAACATAGTGCAATTAATAATTAGAAATTATTAAAACCTATAATTTACATTTAAGCAATGTTGAATTGCCAATACCAATTATTTGATTGTGTGAGTGTATATACAGTGTATATATATATATTTTGTTGTTGTTAGAGAAATGGTAAAAACTACTTTTTTTAATAATTTAATGTTTAAGATAAGTACATTACAGAAAAACTTTAAAAAACAATTTGACAACTTGTAATTATGAGAAGCATTTTATTTTCTTTTATGCCATATGATTTATGGATAAATATTTTGTACATATTTTATTAGTATGTATTGTAAGGAAATTTTATTTTAGTATTTTTATGGTCTCTGAGCAGTAAACCTACAGAATTTCATTTTGTTAATAAAAAATGAACAGTGGTCTATTGTTTGATTGTAAAAATACACTTTAACATAGGACATAATGCTTCTATGCATCTGGTTATGCAGGAACTTAGTGCAGAAAGATTTTTAAAGGGATAAAGGGGAAAAAAACTTGACTGGAGCATCCCTGCAATGTTGTATTTCTTCTGGCAATTGCCAAAGTTGTTTATGTTGTTCAGGCATTTTACGTCGGAGTTGGTGACCTCATAGGTCATGCTGAAATTCTTACTAATGTGATGTCACAAGTCATGCGTAAAATGTTGGGAGTATTGGTGTGTGCTTTTCTCTCCTTATGTTTCTAATGTGCTGTCTCTGAGGTTTTCTTTCCAAGACTTACATACTTATGCATTAAAATTATTAGCTCAAGCGTGACAAGAAAGATCCATACAAGTTTACATTAAATTAAATAGATTTGCTTTTCATTAGCTTGTTCAGTTTGTTGTAAGGTCATTTAGAATTGTATTCCCTCTGTCAAGTGAGAGAATAACTAGTGCAACCAATACCAAATACTTTCCTTCATTGCATTATAAGTTACATCCCCTGGCCATATTTTTGATGTTACTGGGTGAAATTCACCTGCAGGTGTTGTGAAACTTTCACCGGGTTAATACTAGTAATATTAGACTCTACAACATACTGTGATATATTGTGTAGCATTTGTCAGTATTTCAGCTCAAAGGTGACATGGCTAGTGTTACTTCTTTATGGATCCAGTGTTCAGGGTTTCAGTCCTTCACCCACCTCTGTTATGTGTGGAGTTTGCATATTCTGCTTATTATCTGTGTGGTTTTCTTTCTGTCAGGATACTTTGGTTTACATTTGGCATCTGAAGTTGTGAATAGTAATGTATATTAACAGACAATTTTATGCCGGCTCCGTGCCTTGTGACAGTCATTTGGATTACTGGAGTTCTGTTATCTTTCGACATGGTTATTGCCTCTACACATATTTTACATATGAAGAAATTCCTATTTATACACTTGGAACTTGTGTTCTTTGAGTGACTTGTTGTGTTCAGTGCTGGGATCTGGACTTGTGTTTAGTTCCTTTTAGTTCAACTCCTTACTCTCCTGGATACAATCTTAATGGATTGGCTATAAATGGTTTAGGGGTATTTCTGGAATTGACAGGCGTCATATCTCAGTGTACAGATCAGTCGTCTACATTATCTGATATGTACTGATAACATCAGCTCTAAGACCTACTGTTCTTATCAAATAATGTGTATTTGCAATACAAGATAGTATTTTTATTTTTATCTTTACTTCTAAACTTTCAAAACATGCATTAATAATTTTATTTTAAGCTAAACTCATTTAAAAAACCTTCATATGTCAGCAAAGAATAAAAAATTGAACATTTTAGACATGTGTTGTAATACAATGAAACAGTTGCATACTTATCATGTGACTGAATTTATGAGTGACCTTCATCAAAATGCATTTACATTAAACTGAAGGACGACTAAGGAGGCTGTTGTTATCAGCTCAGTTGGCCTTGTAGGAAAAGGTGATAAAAACAAGCCAAGAGATTTGATGTATAAGGAACAAAAATCCACCAGTCAGCTTAGAGGACAGCTTCTGTTTTTTTGTTTTCCATGTATGATTTATTTAAATTATTAATGGCAAAGTGTTATCATTTTAAAGGGTTCTTTGGAAATCAGTTATGTCCATTGTTGTATGCCTCCTTGCAATAGGTAGAGTTTGGGCATTGAAACGGTGCAGCCAGATAAAGCATTGGACATTTGGCATGGTACTTAGAGAAATTGAAGGAATCTCCTGGATGACCTTGATATGTTGGTCTTGTGTGATCTCCTGGGTAAAGAGTTAGCCTTGTTAACATATCTTTGCAAGATTAAATATTATTGCTTTCTCAGTCTGTGAGCTTTGCCCAATTTCTTGAAAATAGCATAACATTCTTAAACTCATTTAATCCAATTTAGGGTTGTGGGGTTTTGTTGTCTATCCCAGCAGCACTGAGCATAAGGCAGAAAGCAGCTCAGGACATGGTGACAGTCCATCACATGGCTCATTCATGTACTCAAGCTAGTTTGAAATTGCTAATTTACATAATACACATTTTTGGGGATCAAGTAGGAAAACCCACACAGCCATGGGGAGGATGTGCAAACTCTACATAGGCAAGGTTAAGGTGTGGGACTTAAACCCATGTCACTAGATCTGCATCCACTGCACCACAGTGGTGCCCCAATCTGCTAGCATTTCCACTCAAATAGTAAGAGTTTATGTCCCTGCTTTTAACATAATCCACTGGGTGTTCGTCAGGTAAAGCAATAATGAAAATAAAAAATAGATTTGGCATAAGTATTTTCATTCATCTTTTTTATAAAGGAGACTGTTTGTTGATAAATTCCTCACAGGTGGCACAGTGGTAGTGCTGCTGCTTTGCAGTAAGGAGACTGTGGAAGATTGTGGGTTTGCTTCCCGGTTCCTCCCTGTGTGGATAGCGCTTTGAGTACTGAGAAAAGCTCTATATAAATGTAATGAATTATGATTATTATTATAAATGAAAGTAACTAATTAAAGTAACCGTTTGAAATTAAAGTAACTTGACTAAAATGTGGTGACACAGTGGTGTTGTGCTCCAAAGTCCTGGGGTGCACCCTGAGGTCACCTCTATGCAGTATACAAGTTCTCCCTGTGTTAACATGGATTGTCTCCTTCAACTCCCCCTCTCAAGACATCCAAAGTAGGTTTAGTGATTACTTTAAACTGCATGTATGCTTTGTAATAAATTGGCTGCTTGCGCAGCACTGTGCTCAATTGTGTTGGCATTGGCTCTGGTCCGTGTGTCCGTAAACTTTGAAATGTGCTTATATAATAGATGGATAATTAAACAATTGTTTCTAAACTCTTCATATTTAAAGTTTCATTGCCCAGTGGTCACACAGCTGAAATGAACAAAACAAAGGGTTTTATTTTAATTTTGTGAACAAGGAATCTTGAGACATGTCTTGTCCTCAGTTTCTGTTTGCTCTGATGCTCTTTATCTTCGCTGTGAATTGCCTTTCAATGTAATGTTCAGATGAAGATATTACTTTTTCTATATCTGTGATCATAAAAGGAACACTTTTGCCATGCCCAGTTCACTACTACCGTAATTTTTTTTTTGAGCAGACTATGGTGGTGGAGGTGGTGATGACCCATTAGAACATTAGAACAATCTAGAAGAGAACAGGCCAATCAGCCCAACAAACCCCGCCAGTCCTATACTTCAAAAAAAACATCAAGTCGAGTTTGGAAAGTCCCTAAAGTCTTACTGTCTACCAAATTACTTGGTTGCTTATTCCAAGTGTCTATCGTTCTTTGTGTAAAGAAAAACATCCTAATGTTTGTGTGAAATTTACCCTTAACAAGTTTCCAACTGTGCCCCTATGTTCTTCATGAACTCATTTTAAAGTCACAGTCTTGATCCCCTGTACTAATTCCCTCCATAATTTTAAACACTTCAATCATGTCACCTCTTAATCTCCTTTTGCTTAAACTGTAAAGGTTCGGCTCTTTTAATCTCTCCTCATAATTCAACCCCTGTAGCCTTAGAATCAGCCTAGTCGCTCTTCTCTGGACTTTTTCTAGTGCTGCTATGTCCTTTTTGTAGCCTGGAGACAAAATTGCATGCAGTACTCCAGATGAGGCCTCACCAGTGTGTTATAAATCTTGAGCAGAACCTCCTTGGACTTGTACTCCACACATCGTGTTATATAACCTAACATTCTGTTAGCCTTCTTAAAGGCTTATGAACACTGTAGGGAAGTCGATAGCTTAGAGTCCATTGTGACTCCTAAATCCTTCTCATAAGGTGAAATCCTTCTCATTAGGCTGTGCAGGATAGAGAGAAATGGGAAAGGTGTTATATATATGTAAAATTTATTATTATTATTATAAAATAGTTTCAGTCCAGACAGTAGGAAATATAGGCAAAAGTTTATTTTGAAATATAGTACTGAACTATTCTGCTGCCCGTCCTGTTTTGTTCAGGTCAGTCCATGCTATATTCTACATATGTAAGGATTGTTTTGTTTGAATTATCCAGTAACATAATTTTAATTGCTGTGTAAAGTGCCTTGCTATAAAAAACTTAATTTATTAATATTTAAATGGCATAATTTGTTAGGTGGGTGATAAGGTGCTACAGTGGTTAGCAGTGGATTTGAACCCCGTACCTTGTTTCTTCCTGTGTGGAACTTACATGTTGTCTCAGTGTCTGTGTGGGGTTTTCTCCAAATACTCCAATAGGTTGGTTCTAATTTTGTACAAAGTGGGTACGGCAGCATCTTGGCATCAACCCAGATTTGGTTCCTGCCTTGTATCCACTGCCCTAGGCTGTGGTTTCCTGTAAAACTCAACTGGATTAAAGGGATTTGAGAATATTATGTAATGTTATTTTGTGAGCAAGTAGTACCCCACCTGGGCTTGGGTCCCTCACCAGCTCAGCATAATCCCAAACCAGATAAGTGGGCTAGAAAATAGAAAGATGGACTTTGATAGCTTCTGTTGCAGCAGTGAACAAAATATGAAACACCATATGGCATTTTTCCACCTGATAACAGATTCGTCTTAACTTTTTCAGTCCCTGGAGACCTAAGCAGGTGTTTTAAAAGCTAACAGAATATTTAGTTTTTGTATATTTAATGAAACATTTATTTTCTAGACCCTCCAATTTAGGAATTGCAGGGAGATGGAACCTATATTGGCAGTCTCTGGCTTAAGATAGGATCTGGCCTTGAACAAAGAACCATTCCATTGTAGGGCACAGTCACTCACACCCACACCCACAGCGAGACAATTTAGAGTCAACCCTCAGCCTAACACAAACATCTTCAAGACAGAGTAAGCAGAGAGAAAAAAAAAACATACAGACATGGGAAGAATGTAGAAGCTCTGTGCCGACAGTGATCTGGCTGGGATTTGAATTGGGGAGTTGGAAGCTGTGTGCCCAAACAATGCACTGTCATGCTACCCCATACACATTTATTGAAATAAAATATTGAACAGTAAGTGGAGTATGTTTATGCCTCCTTCCATTTCTAGGCCATTTAAGCTAATTATGCCGTACATTTTTTTTGCTAATGTGTGGCGTCTCTTTCTGAAGAATCACATATACAGTTGTCATGTATTTAACTTGTTACAGCCTTAAGTTTCACTTTTTATCATGTCCTTGGACATTGTCCTGTAACACTTTTTTGGCATGACAAGACCTTTGTTATGGACCAGCAATGGTTCTAGGAAGACGTTTGAAGGGAAATAAAAGTATATACTGTACAATAAGAATATGAAAGAATTTTAGTTCTCCAATTTATTTTTTGCATAGTGTGCTGTGACATATAATACAGACTGTAGATATGTTTTAGATAATGGGGTTTTCTCCAAATACTCCAGTATGGTGGTTTTAAATTTGTGCAGAGTGGGTACTGCAGTATTTTGGCATATATTTTTTCATACTAGAGGGCTCTGCCCCCGACTCACTTCGCTCGCTAAACCCTGGTCAGGTGCTGTGTGCTAGCCACTTCGCGGATCTGCCGCTCGCGTATGGGGAACCGGATGTACAATTTAAACAGATTGTTATTTTCATGGGAATTGTTACATATGCATAATATAACTAACTATTTTACATTACAGAGAGTAATTAACCATAGTAAAAAATAGTAAAACGTAATAAAAGAAAATTATCTTTCATACTGCGTTAGAGGTATTTGTTGCGTTATACATTTTCGTTCTGTTTGGCTTTGAAATTAAAATGTAAATACTTTTTAAACTTAAACTTTTACTGTAAAACTTCAGTAGAAAAAAAATTTTGGAATTAACTTTTCATCAATATCACATTGTGTTTGTACTTACAACGTGACAACGCAATGTATAACTGCCCGTGAGTGAATATCGTTTCTTTTTCTCTAATAAATATGCTGACTTTTTCGAATGTTTGTCCCTGTGATTTGTTAATTGTCATAGCAAAATCTATTCTAACGGGAAACTGTAAACGTTTTAATACGAATGGCATATCAAGATCTCCTTTGGTGTCTAATGTTATCTGCGGAAGATGTACTACATTACCTTTCTTGTCACCTGTTAAAATTTTACGTCATTGTTGTGTAACCGATCGGCAGTTTTCGCGTTAATTCGTTTGACTTCATTATTTCTCGGTGCTAGGATTGCCTGTGTACTCTTTTCTTCTGTTGATAACCATTTGGGATGAAATTCATGAATAAGATTTTGACATAATAAGTATTCTTTTATTGGGAACTTAAAATGAGGAAAAAGTAAAAATTTATAAGAGCTGAGAGTGCAGGAACTGTGTCTGACAAAAGCATTCACACGAATGAGAGGTGAGTGGACCGTGAGCGTGGTTGTAAATGGTTGAGAGGATGGTGGGACTTGACAAAATCTCTTGGTAAAAGTCTCGTCTCATGGGACTTGAAAAAATCTCTTGGAGAAAGTCTTGTCTCAAGATTTTCTTTTATAATAGAGAGATTCAGTCACATGACATATAATACACACTGTACTGTAGATATGCTTTAGATGATGGGATAGATAATCCATCATTATTGAAGCTACAATTATTCAGTGGAAGTAGTGGATTTGTGAGCAACATTAGGGATGAGAATGGGAAGTTTTTTTACTACTTTAAAAAAATTATTTGACATTTTTGCCCTCTGTTACCAGAATGGAGGTGGATTGTTGCACTCTTTCCATTCCAATATTGAAACTATTCTTTTGGGCAAAATAGTAAATGGCCACTGGTAATACATTAATTGGTCTGTTGTCTAAACCTGCTTTTTCCAATACAGAGGTGTGCAAAGTTAAAATGTGTCCCAAGTTTATTGGCCGCAAAGCAGAAATGAGCACTACATGCCAGTCCATGGCAGGACAGACGCACACACCACATTCACTCATTCCCATCTGATATCAGAAATTGTGATGAAAAGCTGTTACCTTTAACCGGTGTGTTTTTTTTTAACTTGCAGAGATCCATTTTCTGACACCTCTATAAACCAAGGGTTTGTTATTACTTATTTAAATAACTGTGTAACATTTTACTGTGCTCATATCTCATTTTACTGAAGATTCCATCTGTTTAGGTAGGTCATGTTGAATGAGATGCCATTCAGTACCTGGGCTCACAAAAACTCACATACCAGGGCTATTTAGAGACACTGATCATTCCAGCAGCACAAATATGGAAGGAAATCCAGACGCCCACATGAACAAAGGAAGAATATTTAAGACAGCAAGGTTACTGAACATTTGAGAGGCAGCACACTTACCTGATGTATCAGATATGGTGTACCTTATTATAAATATATTGGTGTATATATAAATATATGTGAAAAGAGGTGGCACAGATGTATTTAGGTCATGAGTTAAAACACCTGGTCATTGTCCACATGGACTTTGCACTTTGTGTCCATGTCTAGCAGGTTTTTCTGTACACATGTGTGAGTGTGTGTATGTACATTAAATTAAATTCATTGACTTGTTCTTACTCCCCTTTATTAACTTTACAAAGAAAATCTCATTCAATATAATATGCCCAATGAACTCTTTATATCTTATGAATCAAAATGTATAGATATTTAAGTAATTTAGTAACAGTAATTTAATGAAAGTAAAAAAAAACTATTTACTGGTTTTAATCAAATTATGAGATACTGTCCCTGAAAGAAAGTGATTAAGAAGTAAAATCTAAATTTCATGTTTTCATGCTGTTTTTTATAAGAGGGATACTTTAATTATTCAATTCAATGAAGTTCAGTTCCATTTATTTTTGTACTAGACAAAGAGCCTGTTTCGACAACGTAAGATGAAACGGGCACGAGTTTGTGTCAGCAGTGTATGAAGAACAAATGATAAGTAACGAAGAAGTTGTTTTGTAATGATTGTAGTCCGCTTTACTCATTACTGTACAGGCTTGTACTGCTAGTTGATGAATTTTCCAGGCCTATAGTATAATATTGAATGATGAATGTTCCAGTACAATATGGAATAGTAATAAGTATAAGCACCACAAACCTGATATAGGTGTATTGAATGAATGCGTAATTGAATCAGAATGCGTAATTAGGCCTCGAGCTGTAGTCGAAATTGCCTTTCAGGCCTCTAGAGCTTTAATTGAAGTCGCCTTTCTCTTTGAATTTTTGCGGCCATAAATCCGCCTCCTGCCGAAATGTTGGGGTTGGATGTCAGTCTCATAAGGTTTTTCGGGCAGCTGCGCAGAAAGCGACTGCGCATTCGGCTTTTGACGTGCACAGAAGGCGACTGCGCATTCGGCTTCAGACGGACGTGAGTGAGTGAGGAGGCAGGCGAATTATGAAGTAAGATAGTGCACTTTACTGAGTGTAGGTGCAGAACACAGTGACAAGTTTACAGATAGATACACACACGCAATTTACCAGTCACTGATCACACAAAGAAGCAGATTTGTTTAAACAGACAGGAAAACAAAGTGGTCTAAAACTGAGGCTGTGTCCACACTACTATGTTTTCATTTAAAAACACAGGAATATTCTCAGTTTTTGCCTTTTGTGTACACTTCACTTTTTAACCTCTTAAAATATAGAGACTTTTAAAAATGCTCTCCAGAGCCATATATTTCTGGAAACAGCAGCTTAGATTTGCAGTGGGAATGGGTGAAAATATACAGTTTAGAAGACACAGACTCTAATCATGCTGAGATTGGTTTGGGCTTACAACGTTCTCATTCCTTGATTGGATCCCCTTGAGTATGCGGACTATTCTCCAGGTACTAAATTTTTTTCTCCCTCATGACAGCCAGATGTTTGTTAGGTGAACTGGTGCCTCTCAAATATCCCCATGTGAATGGGTGTGAGTGAATGTGCCTAGAGACGCAGAAGGCACCAGTCTAGTATTGGTACATGCTTTGCATCTGATGCACTAATTTCTGCAACTGAAACCAGTTTAAGAGAGTTCAGTAACGCATGGATGAATTAGTCCACAGAAACATTATGAGGATTTTGAAAATGCTTATATCTAAATTAATCTATTCATGTTAAATTCTTCACTCTTTACAAAAAATTAAAACTTTAAACTACAAGGCCTGTTTATGTAAACTTATAACATTCATTTTATTGGTTGCAGTAAGCTTTATGAAATCTCCTTCATTATTGGCAAAAAACAATAAACTGACACTGACGTCCTGCAACACTGAACTGCAAAGGCAGGTTCAAAAATAGTTGGATAGCTGAAAAAAAAAAAAACTATTGTGGTTTGGTTTTGTAAAGTTAAGCTTTTACCCTTTAATGCAAATCTCTTTTCTTATATAAACAGAGGCTCTGAAGGTTGTCCCTTTTGAATTCAACAGTATATTCTTAAGGACTCTTAGAAGTAGCTTTAGTAACAATTCATTCAGTTTGTGAAATCATATTATCTCAGTAATACATTATACATTCATTCCTCTTCTTCAACCATTTTTCTAAAGTTAGTGGTTGAGACTAAATTGCATTTTAAATATTTGGTGCATCGTACCTCCATTACTGCTCTGTGGATAGAGTACATCATGTTCCTATATTTTTAACTTTAATGGAAGTTGTAATAAGGGTGACAAATTGATAATGGCTTTAAACGTTTAAATTACCCACTCTGAAAGTTTTGCAGTATTTTGTATTTAATGTGCTTGTGGTTTCATTACATTCTTACAAGAAATCTCCAAGTACTCAGAGAATGAGTTTCCAAATCTACCACAAGGTGTCAGGCTACTCAAAACAGATGAGATCTGATTATACAGAGAAGTCCATTCAATCCTAAGGGTAGTAAAGGAAGGCCTAACCCCCATATATATTTATATACAGAATATGTTTATATACAGTCCCTTCTAGTTCCATTTCTCAAATATAACTAACATCTAACAATGAAAATTTGCTCTGTGATATTTTATGTCAAAGCACTGAAACTTAAAATTATGTATTTTAATGGTAGAAAGTCATGTCTGTTTAGGAATGGCACATTGCCCCTGACTACTGTGACCCTTCTAAAAATGCACAGTAACTGCCTTTTAAGGGCAGCTAGGGGATAAGGGTGCAGAAACACCAGTTTTATTATTGGAGATTACGTTGCCTTCCCTTTTTTTTACATTTCATTGGCTAATTCTCTGTTTTATTCTCTTGCCAAGAGTGTGTGTCTCCCTCTTGTAGGGCCTCCCTCTGCTGCCTTGACAGAGCCCTAGCAGTTAGAATTATGTCATACATATCATAATTATGTACAGTATATGTTATTTTTTTTTTCCCTTCTTAGTATGATACAGTGCAAAGGCAACTGTAAAACGGAGGTGAATTTTTTTTTTTGGGAATAATTTTTAGATAACGTAAAATTCAGGCCATTCCAAAATTAGTTCTGAGGTACGAATTCATCTATTTTTTGTCTGTTTCTAATCTAGTTCAGGGTAGCTGGTGCTGTCAGAAGTTAGCTAGCTAGTCTTGTAAAAAAGTAAGGCACTGGCCTTGTAGGCATTACTTTGCTTTTAGCGATTTTAAAGCACTGCTTCTTATAGGACCCAGTCATGTTCATTTGCACTAGTTTATTCAGTTTCTTATCTATCTATCTATCTATCTATCTATCTATCTATCTATCTATCTATCTATCTATCTATCTATCTATCTATCTATCTATCTATCTATCTATCTATCTATCTATCTATCTATCTAAACTATGGACTGTGACTCAAAGCCCTGGCTTTCTGGCTCATTTGTTTATTAACAAAAAATACAGAATAATGACCTCTTGTATTCCCTGGGGGGGCGGCACGGTGGTGCAGTGGTAGCGCTGCTGCCTCGCAGTTAGGAGACCTGGGTTCGCTTCCCAGGTCCTCCCTGCGTGGAGTTTGCATGTTCTCCCCGTGTCTGCGTGGGTTTCCTCGGGCGCTCCGCTTTCCTCCCACAGTCCAAAGACATGCAGGTTAGGTGGATTGGTGATTCTAAATTGGCCCTAGTGTGTGCTTGGTGTGTGGGTGTGTTTGTGTGTGTCCTGCGGTGGGTTGGCACCCTGCCCAGGATTGTTTCCTGCCTTGTGCCCTGTGTTGGCTGGGATTGGCTCCAGCAGACCCCTGTGTTCGGATTCAGCGGGTTGGAAAATGGATGGATGGATGGATGTATTCCCTGGTCTGTCTATCTATCTATCTATCTATCTATCTATCTATCTATCTATCTATCTATCTATCTATCTATCTATCTATCTATCTATAATATAGTGCCTTTCTATCTATCTATCGATCTATCTGCATGTTGGATTATTTGGTGACTAGGTTGATGCCATGTATGGTGCAGTGATCTGGTACCCCCTCCATTACTGGTGCCTGTGACAACAATGGCTTTTCTCTTAATGTGTAATTTAATTAGGTTTGGTTTAGCTTCATCTTTTTGTTGTTTAATTAAAAATTCTAGTTCAGAGGCTTTCTTTAGATTTTTGGTATTTCTTCACCTTTGAGAATTTTTAAAATTGTTTTTTAATGTTGTTAGCTATCCTTGGGTATGTTGTCTACCTTGGGTTAGGTAAATGGGTCTGCGTTTTCTCCTTACATTCCTCTTTTGCCTCATTCTGTTCCTCGTAACCCTCTTTGTTTAGCTTCTTGTGTTCTGCTGCTCTTAATGTGCTTTCATTTATAGTTGTATTTAGTTTCTAGTCTTGTTGGTTATTTTTTTGTGTTTTTTTTTCTAATTAGAATATGTTTTAGGCTATGTTTATTCCTATTTCAGTTATTATATTAATTTTTATTAGTATTATTTTTACTATCCCTAAGTTTGTTAAAGTATCGCTTCTTGTTTGTTTTTAGGTTTCCAGTGGGTTGCTATTTAACCAGTTTTCAACTGGTTAAAGAGTTTAATGTTTCTCTAATTAGTAAGTGTGGAGGTGATTGTCGTCCTTGTTTGGGCCTAGTTTAAGTCAAGTTTAAGGTTATGTCCACACTACTACGTTTTTATTTTAAAACACAGACTTTAGTCCTCCTGGCACTTTTAACCTCAGAAAATGGAGACTTTTGAAAACTTTTGATTCTGAAAACACCAGCTCAGCGCTGCAGTGTAGATGAGCGAAATGTAGGATTTTGAAAACACAGACTCTAATTGCAGTCTGCTTAGTTCGTACTTAATACGTGGTCCTTTACTGATTAGGACCCGTTTGTTACAACGTCCCATTCCCTGATTGGTCACCCTTCACAGAAGAAAACCATATTTGAACATTGTGCACATAGAGGGCTTGCTTTTCATACTACAGTACCTGGTTGTGTTTTGAGTTTTCATGGATTTTTCCAGCTATTTGCGCATGCCTAGTGAAGGCATATACATTTAAAGTCATTTTATTGCGGATGGAGATACTTTGATGAATGATGTGAAAATGCTAGGGTGGATGGAGATCATTAAAATGTAATAGAGTGGACGTAGCAATTACAACCCTAAATATGTCCCAGTATTATATGCATAAACCTATCTACACACGTGCTACAGTTTACGGTAACTTTTATAGATTTTAGACCTGTTGAGATCAACAAATTAATTTAGTCTAATTTGGAGCAAAGTCCTTATTCTTCTTGGTCTCTATAAATAACTTTTCAGAGCCAAGATTAGTGTGAGTCTGATTTTCTGTTCTTGTTAATTCCACATTTCAACAGATTATTCTGGTCAAGGCTGCCTGTCATGGCCTTTGTGGACTTGATAAACAGCTGTCTTCATGAAGAGTGTTAATAGCCTTTGTTTTGGTGCATCTTTGTTCACATTGAGTAGGTCAGTAACTGTGCCTTTAGTGTAAAGGATAGCAATACATTCCTCTTCTCGTCCTCTGACCTTATTGTATCTTGGTAGGGTACAGCCACATACTCTGTGTTCCAACTAAATTAAAGCAACGGTATGTAAAGTAAATGCTGCCAATGTAAATCATTCTTGTTGAAAACACACTGTACGTTTATGCTCTCATACAACGCTTGTTCGATGGGATGGCTGTACTACCCTCTTTAATAGAAGTAGAGAAATGTTCTAAGTAGAGTATTTTAGCTCTCACACAATACTTTAATGCATTGAATGACTTGTTTCGTGCGTGTGTTCATGGGATCTAGAGAATTCTCTAATTGCTTTTGTTTTTGTGTGTGTATGTGTGTGTGTTCGTGTGTGTGTTCTTTGTATCTAGAAGTTTCTCAAGCTGTTCTAAGCACCATGTACAGTATCATGTGTAGTGCTGCCCTGGAGCTCATCTATGTTAATTTAAACCCGATCTCCTCATTACTTCATTGCCAGTGGGAGGCCAGGAATTCTGCAGCTGCATGCCACTAATGTTTTGTGAAGCTTAGCTCAAGCATCAGTCTTTGTGATGCCACAGTGTAGCCCTCAATCTGCCTGACAAACACAGCTGTTTGCAGTGACATTGTCATCTAATCCCAGAATATTGCAAAACTGTAAAACTGCAGTGAATCACCAGCACTTTAAAAAGAGAACATTTTAGCTCTCACACATCGCTTCTACAAGAGAGTTTTCTGATCTTTCAGTTGCTTTTCTCTTATGGATTTATATACACTTTAAAAAAGCAAGACTGTGAAATGTGAGATTTAACTTCTGATTGATTAAAATTTGAACAGGTAAGTTTTGGAGATCAGAGAGTAATAAGCTGATGATCAGTCTGTGATGTGTGATCCTGTGTAAAATATAGACAATTTGGTATCTGAAGAATGGCAAGCACCACTGAGGACCAATTTTTATAGCTGGCTGATTAAGGCACATTAACATAAAAAAGGGAATTGATTAATGGGGTATAATTTCATGTTTTCTTGTGTAAACATTACTAAATAAAGAAACCTAAACCTAGTTACTAAGTGCAATGTACTCTTGTAGGGCCAGACATGATTCTCAAATGAAAACACACATCTGGGGACAACTTGCTAAAAAGTTTGTAGTGAATAGTGGCAAAATTTGATGATGAGAAGGCTCCACCCACAGGGTTCTTCACTAAAAATGACCCCAGTTTCCTTCAGTCTATGCACTGTAAATGGGGTTGCAGTTTCCCATTTCTGCTCATGCATGAGATGACTACCTAAAACAAGTATGGAAAAACTGGGAGAGAGAAAAAGAAGGTGAACCAAAGCACTGAGATAAAATAGAAAAATAAAATTGCTGTTGTCAATTCAAGAGCTTGATGCATGAAGCTTAATGATTTATTTATATATCTTGCAGTCATTTTGGCTATTGCACCACTATATGGTATAACAGTACCAAATTGTGTATAGGGAAGCATTATGGTCTAATATATAATATATATAATATTTTATACTAGCCGTTTCTGCGGTTCCGCCCGTGTAGTAGTGAAACAGGACAGTGAGGAGTGGCCTGCCCGGCTCCCTACTCCTGATGTCACACTTCACCCTCCCCTCGGCCCGTAGCCTCTGTCTTGGATTAGCGTGAATATATCACTTCTGCAAGCGAACTATGATTCTTAGCACAATGAGAGAAGTTGCAAAATCCATCGGAATGTTCAAGCAAATTATAGAAAAAAACCCAACTTAAATCGGTTTAGGTCTCTCGTTCGATAGCTAAGAAGAGGTAAGGAACGCCCTGAGGCTGGTGCATGTGTGAGGAGGGCCCCACCCCCTCCCATTGGTCCTCTGCATCTCTCTCGGAAATGCGCACATATTGTTTGCTTGCGGTACCGATTTGATACTTCGCGCAATGAGAGAAGCTGCAAAATCAACCGGAATGTTCAAGCAAATTCTAGGAAAAAACCCGATCTAAATCTGTTAAGCAGTTCTCTCGTGAAAAGTGTACAGACATACAGATGTTGGATTTTATATATATATATATATATATATATATATACATATATATATATATATATATATATATATATATATATAATATAAAATCCAACATCTGTATGTCTGTACACTTTTCACGAGAGAATATATATATATATAATAGAGAGAGAGAGGTGTGTTTGTGTTAACATGCTGTGACTATTCAGGTATGACACATTTGGTATTTCCAATTAGATAGTAATGTTAACTTACTTTAGTTATTTACTTAGGTGTGCAATAACAAGATGGATGCTGTGCAGCCTTGTCAATGATTCTTCTGGAGTGATGTACTTGGGACTGAAAATTGCATCTCCTGTGGGTCTTAATCTGCTGGCAGACCAGGTTAACAAACCCACCATCGCTTTTGTCTGTTTAAATCACTGCCCTTACTCTGAGCTCTGCTTTCATGAGGTATTGGATTGGTTTAGAAATTTCAAACTATGTGAATTAATTGTCCAATTGCTTACACCTACTTTTAAGCTAAATTCACTCATGGTTGTCTCCAGGAATACTGTGTGTTTCATATGCCTGACTCTACAAGCCTAGCCACAATGTGACACTGCTCTGATTGCAAGCCATCTGAACATGCATGTTACATGTAATTATATAATCGCTCTATAAATCATGGCGTGTGTTTGGATGCTTATACATACTGGGAAAAAAACCTGGTAAAAGGTGTGAACATAAGGCTTCCTGTATCCTCAACCAGGTTTGGATATAAACCCAAAATTCTGGATCCAGAGAGCAACCACTGTACATTATACTTAAGGTGCTAATTTGTGGTTGAATTTTTGAAAGAATATTTTTGACAATTTTGTGACTTTGAAATAATTACCTGGATAAAATAGAATTGATATATAAATATGTGCCTGCTTTAGAATAATTGGGTTGCAAAAATTGACAGGTGGATTTATCATAACATCACATGTTGTGAAGTATACAAATGACCTCTTCCATTTATTTAAAACTATTTATTTACATTTTAATTTGGATACTTAAAGGGAACATTATACTCTTTAATTAAATTCTCACTGCAACAGTAATAATTAGGATGGTGACGCATTTAAGCACTAGGATTTATTGTGTTTTACTACTGTTGTTAACAGCACTCAAACTTCAGACATTATATTGCATGATTGCTTATATTCACAGCATGTAGGCTGTACAAGCAACAGCAACAGAAGAACTATGTTCTTGGCTAAGGTGTTCATTTTAGATTGGTCAAGGTTACATTGATCTGGATAATGTTGTTGGAAGCTGCATATTAGTACCCTTTGTTTTAATGTGAAGAATTCATTTTTGGAGTCTTGACAGAAATACTCAATCATTTCTTCATGACATGAATTCAGACTTCTCTCCCATATACAGTATGTAGTTGCTGAAGTACTATAGTGGCAACAGCAGTTAACCCAGTGTCTGTTCGTTGAAATTATAGCTGCAAGTAGCAGTACCTTATATGGGTTATATTCCTTGTCTAGCCCGTTGCCTTTCAGGATTGCTATGCAAGTTAGGACCTTTAAGTAGCACATACAGTTTACTTTATTGCATTCACATAGACAATATAATGAAAATGTCTGATGCTATTTTTGCAATATTTAAAGTTTATTTGTAGTTATATATTGAACGGGGCACCAATTTATTCAAATGTGATATATTACATGAAATCAGGTTAACATTTAGTAGATTTTTGTTAGTTATTGATTGCGTGCTTGTACCTCACAATCAATTGTCAAACTTGCTTTAGCCAGTTCAGGGCTAAGAACATAAGACGTCTAACAAATGAGAGGAAACCATTCAGTCCATCAAGCTAATTTGGTTAGCTAAAATGTAAGTAGTGCCAGTAGGGGTGGGTGGTTTGACCAAAATTCTATATCACGGTATTTTTCTAAATTATCCCAGTTTCATGGTATTTGATGGTATTTTTTTCCCATGTATGAGTGGATGTTAACCACATTTTCCACTGCAATTACTGGCTAAGAACAACCTATTCCACTGTCAAGAGCATTGTACATTGTACAAAAAAAACATTTTAATGTGCACATCAGTATTAATACAGGTTTGCATGGCCCCATAAAGTGGTAGTTTTCAAGGGGGTGGCACTAATGAAGAGAAGGAATCACACTGCATGACAAATGCAATCAAAATACAGAACCTTTTTATTGAACAAATTTTGCAAAAACTTAAACTATAATTTTGACTACATATTTTCAACCATCTAAAGAGGCATTTAGACGTAGTAAAATATCCAGAAGTGCTTGTCAAAAGTTGTATTGCACTGAACATGTCTTAGAAAAGGAATAAATAGTAAATATTTTTTGTAAACCAACTACACTTTCTGTTAATGTTAACAATCTCTGTCCACTGACACGTTAAAATGACTTTTTAAACAACTTTACCATCATTAAACTGCATAATATTTAAACGAAAAATTTAATAACAATAAAATAAATAGTATTATTACTGATAGTTGCACTATTACTTCAAGGCTTCAAGCCCAGGTGCATTACACAGTATTCACCAAATTAAAATAAAAATAAAACAAGTGCAACTTGGTGATGAGATCTTTACCAACTGAACCATCATTTAGGCAAACTGCATTAATATGGACCTTGCTTCAAGCTAAGCTATATGCATAAATAATAAAACTGCAACTTGCATTTATAAAGCTATTTGTGGTATAGCCCTATGGAATCGTATTAGGGCCACGGTGAAGAAAAAAAAATACGGACAAAGGGAAGAAAAAAACAAACTATATGTCGAGAATAAAGTCGACATTTCCACTTTATTCTCGTAGTTTATTTTATAATTAAAGTAAAATGTCATAAACTAAACTTCATCCTAAAATCAATGTTTAATTTACTAGATTTTCTTAAACCCCATCATAAGGTAATGCAGCACATTAAATGCTTTGTGTTAAGTGTTCCCTGACCCAGTTGTTAATCACTGACTTCCTCCGCACTAAGAGGAGACAGCGATCACCGTACAGAATCCATTCACTTCATGATATTCCTGCTTTCTGAAAATTTAGAATGCTAAGATAAATACTTGATATTTTCATGATGAAATGCCGTAGTAGTAGTGCTGCTCCCTCGCAGTAAGGGGTCCCCAGGTGTATGTTCAGTGTAGAGAACTTTATGGCAGGTGTGACGAGGCTCCAAAAAACTGGATGTATGAATGGGTATCACACAGGTTTAACTTAAATATTGTGTAAATGTAGGGTTTGTGACACGAACACAGAATTCAATGGATGTTTTTCTGAGCGGGCTTTCTTTATTGCACACATGCTGTCTCTATCTGATGTACCAAAACCCCAGTTCCTATCCTTCCTTTTTCTTTCACCACATAACCAATCACCACACGATAAACGTCTTTGTGAAATTAAAATTAGTTTTAAACTTGGCCCACAGTGTGTTCAGAACTTTAAAAATGTCTTCATTATACATGTTTAATTATGCCATCCATTCAGGGTTGCTCCCATCCCTGAACGAGTCGCCAGCACATTGCAGGGTGAATACGAGCAAAACATACACTAGCAGGGTCAATATAGCATAACAAAACCCCACATCCTACATGACTGAAAGGAAACTGAAGCACGCCGAGTAAACCCACCAGAAAAACATGCACCTGAGACACCTTTGCTGCGAGGCAACAGTGCAACCTCCACGCCACCACATGATATATTTTTTATGGTGAAATGCATTAAAGCATGTATTAATCAAGTATTTATCTTAGCATTCTAAATATTCAGAGAGCAAGAATATCATGAAGTGAATGTATTCTGTGCGGCGATCGCTGCCGGCGCTCCTCAGTACAAGAGGAAGTCAGTTTAAGAAACGCGTAACGATTTAACATGGCTCGGAGAACACTTCACACAAAGCATTTAATGTGCTATATAACTTATGACGGGGTTTGAGAAAATCTCTAGTAAATTAAATATTCATTTTACGATGTTCTACTGTAATGACAAATTACGAGAATAAAGTCAACATGTCGTCACACTATTACACAGTACCCAGGTACATTACACTGTATTGAAAACAAATAAAACAAGTACAACTTGGCTTGCAGTATTATCCCGTAGTATAGAAACCGTATTTACACATTTGAACATAATGGTCCACATCCGACCATTTAAAACAAAAGTATCTCCAGGCAACGGACGTGACTCCTTTTTTTTCGGCAAAAGTTCTTCTGTGTCATCATGTTCAACTTTATCGTCAGCTACAACTTCAGTTTTGTAATGTTCTCTGTCCATTTTCACCGCATAATACCTACACTACCACTACCTAGTGATGGGCTGCTCGATACTCAGGTTTCGACACTGTGTCGAGCTTTCGAAGCACTGGAGATCGATGCGGCGCTTCGAGGCTTGCTTCAAATGCACCCGTCACGTGATTTTGAGGCACGCTAGCGTAATGACGTCATTGATATCTGCGCAGTCAGCAGTCGATTTGGTCACTCTCTAGTCTGCTAAAGTGCTTTGGCTCAAAGCATAAAAGCAGTTGTTCCTGCTACAGCGATAAGGTTCGCTAACCTGAGTTCAAATCCTAATTGGGGCTTGGTCTGTTGAAATAAGGATTTTGTATAAAACAGTTAAGTAGTACTTATCTGAAAGTTAACAAATATATTTTGGAGACATTATGAACAATTTACATGGGGCACCTTTTTCCTTGGTGTGGAATCGTGTCCACTTAGAATCTGTAACAAATTAATGAGCATATTTTGTGTAAGGTAGCACATATTATAACAATCCAGAATCTACTCTACCCCATGATCGATCATATCAGAGAGGCTAAGAAACGCTTCACTAAAGCCGACGTGGTCATTACACCAGTATATGCGCAAGACACTCTCATTAAACATTTTTACTATTCAGTGATTCCCAGATCTGTAGCTGATTTGTATTATTGATTTCCAAAAAGCAATGGGAGTAAAAGCGTGTGCTGCATAACTAATCACAACTGTCTTTAAAACGAAATCAGCGCCATTCACAGTGTCTTCTGCAATTTTAGGAAAGCTTCGGGATTTCTGCGTTAATGAGACAAAAAAATTGTAAAGAAACTTTGCGAATTCATCCAGAGGTGAACATAAAGATCACTCAAGTACTGACAAGTAGGAACAGCTGGATAAGCACATCTGGAGCCAAACTTTCAAAAAAGTACCTGACTTTGTCAGCAACATCCTTTCCTTCTGAATGCATCTTATTCTGAATGCAACAACAGAGTAAATCATTGATGTAAATAGAATTGCAGATAGAGTAAGCTTTTGTCGTTTCTGTATTCTTAAACCATCTTCCAGTTCCACAATCCCCCGCAGTCACTGTCACGTTTAATGTTCCCTGCTCCTTACCTGTCTTGTTACCCAAAGCATCAACACTCAGTTTCATTCAAGGCTTTACCGTCCTTCCTTTCATAGACATAAAATAAGACACACATTTCCTCTACATACGTGTCCAATAATAATAGTAAACTGGCAGGAACGAGAAAAAGCACAAGATGGGAATATTCATGACAAGAGCCTCGGCATCAGGGTGAGAATGTGCTTTGTCACCCATTACGTGAGCTTGTCTGCCACCCTTCAGTTGCACTGGCACATGTTACAATCGGGGTCAAATGCAATGGAGAATACTGACAGTGTGCACCTTCAGAAGTGTAATAAATCGACTGTATAAGTAGAACATTTCTGATAAACTATGAATTTTGTTAATCATAAACAATGCAACATAAGTATTATGTGTTACTTTTTATTTATTCTCACCAAACGTTACATATCTACATGGGAAATGAACATGGGTAATATGTTTATAATCATTCTCACTAAAATACACTGTCAAAATATATTAATGAGCAAACTGAGACACATTGGCCTTTAGGAAATATCAAAAAGCATGTGCGCTGTCATTTAGGACAGAATGCATTGTTAACTTGACGCACTCTCTACTGATGCGATGTCACGAAAAAAAGAAACCGCACAGTCTGTGCAAACTCATATCCTCCTTGGTTTTTGACCTTAAGATTGTCAACATCAAATCAATAAAGTCATTTTAAGAAGATGACAAATCTGCTATATTCAGTTCAATTAACGCTCCTTTTAAAAAGTTTGCTTATACAGAATATAAAATGGAATCTCAATGATGCGGGACTCGTGAGTAGTAACGAATAATATGTGACACTGAGAAATTATGATTCCTAATAACGGGAACAAGTAAAAACTACGACTTCCTAAAACGGACACTGTAAATGTAGGCATTTCAATAAATAATTTAGGAGACTTGTGTGTGCATTTCAATACCAATTTAAGAACTACGTAGGCTACCTGTTGTACTTTAAACGGTACCCTCAAGCAGCACTTAACAGTAAATAGTCTAACAGGACAATGACTGACTGAAACGAAGATGCTGCGCCGCTACAATAAAGGTTCACACTGTCATTCTGCATGTTTAGAAGGCGCTTATTGGCTGAAACTGTTTATAGCAAATTGTCTCAAATTGGTAGTGCCGTATAGCGATCAGAAACGAAAAGACACATTTAGGCATGCTGCACAGTAGTTTGTTTTTCTACAATACAAATACAGTACGACACCAGGGTCTCCAAACACACAAATATGAAGCTTATTACGTTTTACAGTGAAACTCTTTACATACACAATATAATTAGGGACGTGTGCCCCCTGCCCAACTACGGCGGCCCAACCTTCCCTCGACAGCTCGATTCGCTCACTATCCGTCCGAGCTGAAAATATTGTTAAATGGAGGAATTGAAAAAAAAAACCTTTCACAAGTGGAGGATCAACAACACGAACCCCTGGTGTTTTTACTAAGACAGTTGCAATACCATTGAGCCACCTAATCGGGATAACTATCGAGCTTCGCACAACTGAACTACTACTACTGTTCTTACTGCGGCGGATGTGGAAATATGTTGTTTGACATATACACGTTAAATTGGTTTAATTGACACGAGAGTATCATTGTTGTATTCTCCTAATGAAGACAAAAAAACTATATTTATAGATGTATACTATATGACATACGGTTTTGAACAAAATTAAGCGTACCATAAAAAGGTTGCACGATTTACCTAATCTTTTTATATATATATATATATATATATATAAAGTTGATATATGACAATATATCTTTGACACTATGTATTAGACAAAGGAAATCACAGCAATCCACAAGAACAATAATTACTTCTCCGCAACTACCTGAATTGTAGTTTAACTATATTAACTGAAGTGTGTAATGTCAATACGAATTACAAAATATAACTAGAGAGTTAAGTGTCAGATAGACTCTCAAAATATAGAGGTCAATGCCTTTGAGTGTGCTGAGGCTTCACAAAGATTCAGTAACCAGTGACCATGACTGCTCGAGGCTTCGAAGCCCTATCATGATCCAATCTCAGTACTACGTATGTCTGAGGCTTCAGAGCCCCATCATGATCTCAGTACTACGCATGTCTGAGGCTTTGGATCCCCGTCATGAGCTCAGTACTATGCATGTCTGAGGCTTCAAATCCCCGTTCGAAGCCCGTCATGACGCAATCTCAGTACTATGCATGTCTGAGGCTTCGAATTTGCTCGAGGCTTCGAAGCCTCAGTTAACCCAGTGCGCATGTCTGAGGCTTTGGAGCCCATCATGATCTCAGTACTACGCATGTCTGAGGCTTCGGAGCCCCGTCATGAGCTCAGTACTACGCATGTCTGAGGCTTCGGAGCCCGTCATGAGCTCAGTACTATGCATGTCTGAGGCTTCGAAGCCCCGTTCGAAGCCCGTCATGACGCAATCTCAGTACTACGCATGTCTGAGGCTTCGAATTTGCTCGAGGCTTCGAAGCCTCGGTTAACCCAATGCGCATGTCTGAGGCTTCGAATCTGCTCGAGGCTTCGAAGCCTCAGTTAACCCAGTGCGCATGTCTGAGGCTTCGAATCTGCTCGAGGCTTCGAAGCCTCAGTTAACCCAGTGCGCATGTCTGAGGCTTCGGAGCCCTGTCATGATCTCAGTACTACGCATGTCTGAGGCTTCAAAGCCCCGTTTGAAGCTCGTCATGACGCAATCTCAGCACTACGCATGACTAAGGCTTCGGATACCCGTCATGATCTCAGTACTACGCATCTCTGAGGCTTCGGAGCTCCATCATGATGCAATCTCAGTATGCATGTCTGCTCAATGCTTCTAACCAAGCTTGATGATTCCAGTGTGCATGTCTGCTTAGTGCTTCGAATCATTATTCATCGAGCTCCAGTTTGAAGTACATATGGCATCAACAGAGTTCAAAAACTCGACAGAATTCCCATTGAAATGAATGTTTGTGGATGATCCATACATGTTAAATGATTGTTCCCGATAATACTTTGTGGCAAAAAATAAAATGATAGCATTTGTATGATGTATAATTTGACTTGTAGAATGCATAATGCTGCAAAGAAGACCTTAGTAATACGGGTGACGACACATCTCTCACTATAATACTCTCATAAATATCCATTCTTCACCTCATGCAACGTTTTCATGCAACACTGAATGTATGTCTTATAGTATACATCCATCCATTTTCCAACCCGCTGAATCCGAACACAGGGGTCTGCTGGAGCCAATCCCAGCCAACACAGGGCACAAGGCAGGAAACAATCCTGGGCAGGGTGCCAACCCACCACAGGACACACACAAACACACCCACACACCAAGCACACACTAGGGCCAATTTAGAATCGCCAATCCACCTAACCTGCATGTCTTTGGACTGTGGGAGGAAACCCACGCAGAGAACATGCAAACTCCACGCAGGGAGGACCCGGGAATCGAACCCAGGTCCCCAGATCTCCCAACTGCGAGGCAGCAGCGCTACCCACTGCGCCACCGTGCCGCCCTATAGTATACATATATATATATAATTGTTTTTGTCTTCATTACATACATACATAAAAAACATGCATTATATACATCCACCCTGCTGAAAACAGTAGTGGTGCAGCGGTAGCATTGCCGTTCCATAATAAGGCTTTCATGGGTTCGGGTCCCACGTCCACCCATTGTGAATTGTGACCCAAAAGAGTCTGTTTTTCTTTTTTTTTCTTTTTTTTTTTTTTCCATTTAACAGCAAATTCCACCGTGGACCGAGAGCGAGCAAGGCGAGAACACTAGTAAAAATATATCAAATGGAAATGGGCATCTTGTTTTATGTCTATAACAAAAAAAAAAATTGAGTGACGATTTCAACTGTTATTGTACTTGTTGATGGCGGGTTTAGCGGTTTAAAATTTTAAATATTAAATTAATAAGGTGGAATGTGTTCTTACTTTGAGTGTTGGGGGGGGGGAGGCGAGAGCTACACGATAAATGTGTTAGTAACTGGGATTGCGCCTCTATAACTGGAAGATTGCTTAGGAATGATACAGACTGGACAACTATATGTTTTAGGAAATGTTTTATTATTGCACAGTGCTGTGACTAAGACAACTTTTTACGGATTGTCTGTCTGGACCTTGAAGATGTGTTCATGACGGAGGGATGCTGTTGTTAAAAGCAAATGCTTTTTCGGCAGCAGGTCCAGATGTGTTTATCCCACTGCTTTTTGTTGTTGCCTCAGCACTCAAGAAGATCTTTAATGCCAACCTTGATACGTGCAGTGCTCACCTCGGAGTATCTCGTGTGTGTCTGTATGTCGGTGTGCCGGTGACTGATCTGCGCCGTGTCTCTCAGCCTCTCTGATGTGCTCCAGATTGACACCTTTGAATGTTTGGTGCAGCAGAGCAAATTCAACCTGATCTACCACAGTGGGTTTGTTATCACCTTATTCAATGAAGGGGTTCATGGACGTCAAATGGCGATGAATAGAAGATGAATTAATGTAAATACGTGAGCTGCCTTATGCAATTAGTCATCGCATTTTAATGGCGATTCTAAGTGGGGTTGATTCCCGAACAGATCTCTAATGTGTTCCTTCCACAGTATCTCTCAAAATTATTTAGTTCAAATTGGTTATAAAGATTTCACTCGATTATTTTTTTAATTATTATTAATTATGATGAGTCTTTAGTTCGGATCGAACTCGGGATAGCACTACACTCAGAATTTGAAAAGCAACCACCTTAGTTAATTGAGCCACTGACGGCGTCGTTTCTTCGTAGCGAACTCGTTACTTTTGAGCTCCAAAAAATATTGTAAAGTATTAATAAATTAAATATTTTAATACTTGATCGAATAGTAACATCTGTGATTTAAGGATTTCACCTTTTCTGTCTCAAATGTGCTTACCTATATCATGGCAAAGTACAGGGATAAACTTTTATTTTCTGTCTACTCCGTTTTAATTAAGTCAGACCAAAGAAAACATTTAAGGCTACTAAATGTGATCTCAAGAAAAGATCAGGGTTAATTATAATACTAATAACAGGAGCGATTTATAATGGTACAGTGCAAAAGTAAATACTAATTGAAAGAGCCGGGAATCCATGAGTGAGGCGTCTTATTTTGTTTAACTCTTGCTATCGTATAGTGCATTCTGCCTGTCAGCGTTAGTTATATTTATATTTTTTAGACATCAGACACTAGAAGCTGCTGACAAACCCTTCTCTTCGTTGTCAGTCTGTAGCTGCGAAAAAATAAAAGCAATAACAGTTGTGACAGATGTCATTGAAGTGGATCATAAGTTTGTGTAATGTTAATGAAAATGGCCAGGAGGTGTCCCTAGAGAGGTGAGTGTCAAATGCTTCGAAGCTTCGATACGATTTCCGACACAACTGCTTCAAACGTGTTGATGCTTCGTGAGGCTTCACTCCGCCCATCACTACCACTACCTATTTAGCAGTGAAAAAGAGCCCCCGCACAACACCTCTGTGTTTAGCGGTGTAGCAGTGAAAAAGGTCCCCACTTGAACAGTTTCCCGCTGCGCCATGTTCCGAACGTCGTTTAGGCAATTTAAACCGATGTTGCGGTATAAGAAAAATCCATATCATAAGAAAAATAAAAAATGGTTTTCGGTATGAACCGGTATACCGCCCAGCACTAAGTGCCAGTAATTGTTCCAAGTACCTTTTTAAAAATGGCGAAGATTTCTGTTTCAATTACATGAACAATTTGGTTGTTTGTTTGTGAATTCTATAATGAGAATTCTATATATTTAATATAAAAAAAGTTTGGCAAGCTTCTATTCTGTAATTTCCACCAGCATCCTTGAGTATGTGATTCGCTATTTAGCTTAAAGAATTCTTATCCATCAGTTTCATCAATGGTGAAAAAATATCCTGGTTAGAAATTGAGGAAACCTACAGGAGAATACCGTATTTTTTGCTCCATAAGATGCACCTGACCATTAGACGCCCCTAGGTTTAGAGGAGGAATACAAGAAAAAAATATTCTGAACCAAATGGTGTACTAATATGTTTAATAAAATATAGCAGAATAATATTTCAACCTTGTCATCAGCGGTATTAAGAAACATCATCACTGTCATTAAGAAATAAGGAGAGACTTTAAGGTTCAAGCTCTCTTCTAGTTTTATGGAAACCCCAAGAACTCCTCATCGCTAGTGTCAGAATTTATGAAGCTCAGTTGCTCACAATCACTTTGCAGGAGCACGTACCTATCATCACACACGTTTGGACCAATGCTCCCTGAAGTTATATCGCCAGTCTAGTCCCATCTATATTTGTAATGCCACAAAGCCCTTCATCTCATGTTTTGTTGTGGATTTCCAGTTTGAAAAACGAGAATGCGGTGCAAGCACAGCCCTCGATTTAAAAAATTTCTCTGCATACCTGTTTGTCTCGTCTGACAGTAGCTGAAAGGCAGCTTCAGGAAAGAACAGCCTGAAGTAGTCCAGCGGCTGGTAATCCGTCGAGTCCAACAGCAAGCCATACTGTCTTGTGAAGTCCGGTAGCCAGTTTGGCTCCCACGGATCAATGTCTAGGTATTCCTCCCACACGAACCTTGCCATAGGTGCATCGGCTGCACAAATGCGCTCAGCTGGGTGTCCCGATCAGCTGATGCCAGTTCCTCACTCTCTTGTTCGATCTCCTGATCACTCTCAACAAAAGTCCAACTCAGTGATAATGAGCAAAACATTTGTTTTCTGCACTCGCTTCGCTCCCTCGTGAGATGTCGATGCCATCTTGCCTTTGTTTACATTTGTTTACATTTCGCAACTCACGCACATGCAAGGATTAGATGCCGAGTCAATGAGTCTAACATTCCTCCAAGCACAGAGGGAATGCCTGTAATGTTAACCGTGAGTTTTGTCGCCCTCTACCCCTGGATGTTGACTTTTGTCAGGTAATACACATCATGGTCTGTGATGCAATATTCGCTGCATAAGACGCACAGACATTTCCAACCTTCTTTTGGGGAAAAAAAAGTGCGTCTTATGGTGCGAAAAATACGGTAATTGAAGTCATAGGAGAATAGGCATCTTGGAATAACAATGTACAAATATCTAAGTCAAAAAGAAAATATATATAAAAACTAAAACTGTTAAGGTGGCTGCTTAAATAAAACAGAGGATCTGTACAAAACTTTTTCAAAACTTGGCACGATCTGATCAATAACATTTTAGAATAAGCATTTAAATTGAGGAAGTGGATTCTCTCCCCTCTTTTTTTATTCTATTTATTTTTATTAATTTATTTACTTACATATTTTTACTATTATTAAAGTTTTACTCTCATTCTTATGGGTGGGGGTCGATTTGTTTCTAACCTAGTTTGTTAAACTTGACTTGCATGTATGGAATGTTATCTGATTTTAATAAAATTTATTAAAATTTTATAAAAGAAGAATAAAGAAAAAGGAAAAAAAATAAAACAGAAAAGAAGTTGTGATATAATAAAGAAATGAATGGACTCAAATAAAATGAAATAAATTTTACATATTCACATAGTCTAAACACAATTGTAATAACATTTAATAAGTACCATATATTGTAAAACAGAAGAAAGGTAAAGTGTTAAGATATGTGGGGGAGTTCAAGGAAAGGAAAGCAAAGACCATAAGCTTAAAGTATCTACTTCCTCAGCCCAAAATAGAACTCCTGATTTTGCAGACGTGTCTCCTTCAGAACGAAGTTAGTAAGTGACCACCGACTTCTGGTCGGGTTCTTTTCTTATATAGTGGATGGATCAAAAGTGGTATTATTTCCTGTACAGAAGGGAATATTATGTCACTGCACCTCCTCCCAGTTTTCATGTCAAGCCAAGTCGAATGCCTTTATTTTCATGCCATCCATGCATAGTATGGTATGAAATAATGTTCCTCAGAACTGGAGTGCAACACATACATAATGTGAAAGGCACTATATAGCGACACAGATGGACAACAGAAGCACGTTTAAAATAAAAGACTTTATTTTCTTCCGCTGGGGGGTCACGTCTTCCCCGTGTCCTTCAGCTACATCACAGTCCCACAAAGCACCACACAATACAAATCAAAAATAATCTTCTTCCTCCTCCACTCCTCCCAGGCAGCTGCAGCTTTGTCTTCCTCCTCCCAACTCTCGCACCTTGAGTAGTGGCCGCAGGCTCCTTTTATAGTCCACCCAGAAGTGCTCCAGGTGGTAATTGGCCTAATTAGGCTGCACTTGCGGGTGTGGGTGAGTTACCGCCCACACGGGCTCCTTGCTGTGGCCACGGAGCCCAACAGGAATGAGCTCCGGTGTTCCACAATTGTGGACCTGTTGAAACACAGGGGGGCTGCCACCAAGTGTTCTGGGGGACGTAGTGTGCATCCCATGGCTGCTGCCCTGGATCCAGTGTCAAAGGGGCGTGCTGGCCAGGCATGGGACCCGGCCGTCCACCACAATAAACCAAAGATAAGTGCAAGACAAGTAAAGAACTATAGTATACTATACCATACTACATATTAAATAAATAAATAGGTAAATTATAGATCATAGTAAATAGAAATACATGGTAATAAATAATTTGTCACAACAAATAATAAAAAAACAGTAGTAACAAGTGTAACAAATATACTGCATATAAAGAAACTAATAGCAGCAAATCCGAGGGCACTGGGGTAGCACAGATCTCAGAGTCCAGACAGTCTGGGGGTAGAAGCTATTGCAGAACCTGGCAGAACTGGTTTGAATGTACAGAACTTCATGCCAGATAGAAGTTGGACAAAGAGACCATAGGATGGGTGGTAGTGGTCCTGCACAATGCTGTAGGCCAGAGGTGTGCAAAGTCAGTCCTGGAGGGTTTTTGTTCAAACCCAGTTGCTTAATTAGAAAACAACTGTTGCCAATAATTTAATTTCATGGCTTGTTAGTTCTTTAACTCTGTCAGGTCATTCTCATATCCTAGATTTTTTTTCCTTTCCAAGGATATCAGTCCTTCACTTTCCTTCCAAATATTTAATTAAATCCAATAGTGCACAATACTGTAAATACACAGAGGTGTAAATCGAAACAAGCCAAATGGAGAACTGCTGGTTTCTTTTGTCATTTACATCGTATTGCTAATAAGGAGCAATTAAAAATCGAGACTACAGCTGTTTAAGACTAAAACAAGTGGTAAGAGTTCAAAATCTTAATTAGCGAGACAACGAAAATGAAGCAGAAGTGTTACTTGAGCAATAAGTGCTTCTTATTAAGCAATTGGGTTGGAACAAAAACCCCCAGCCACTGCGGCCCTCCAGGAACGACTTTGCCTACCACTGCTATAGGCTTTACAGATGCAGTGCTTTAAAAAGATGTCTTTTAATGGAGGTTTGTGAGGTCCCAATGATCTTTTCTGCTTTGGGCACTATCTGTTGTGGGACCTTATGGTCAGAGAAACTGCAGTTCCAAAACCAGATGGTGATGCCAGTCTGCCAGTCATTGCATATCCATTCTTTAAGCTGACTCATCCCTGATGCTGATGAGACTCACCACCCTTGTATCCTCAGCAAACTTAATGATGGTATTAGAGATGTATGCAGCAGAGTGAACAGAAGTAGTTTAGTATGCAGCCCTGCGGGCATCAGTGCTCAGCATAATGGTGCAGGAGATCATGTTTCTGACATGGTCGGTATGAGGTCTCACTGTCAGGAAATCTGGGATCAAGTTGCATAGGGAAGTGTTGTAGCCTAGCGGACTCAAATTCTCTATGAGCTTCTGCGTGATGACAGTATTGAATGCTGACCTGAAGTTTATTGACACTGTTGTAGCATAGCTGTATCTTTTATCCAGATGGGAAAGGCCCAAATGAAGAGTAGATTATATGGCATCCTCAGTGAAGTGGTTTTAGGCAATAGATAAACTGGAAAGAGTCACAAGATGTGGGAACTCCAGTTTTCAAGTGGCCCAAGACTAGCCTGTCAAAGTACATCATGATGAGCACTGTGAGTTGTATGGGGTCGGTGGTCATTGAGGCAAGAGACAGTAGACTTCTTCAGCATGGGTAGGATGATGACGGTTTGGAAGCACTTGGGGGCAGTTGCCTGCCTCAAAATATTGTCGAAGATTTCTGTAAAGATATTCGTAAGCTGGTTTTCACATTCTCTGAGCACATAGCCAGGTTTGTTGGCTGGTCCAGCAGCTTTGCGTGGCTTTACATTCAACAAAGTTCTTCTCGTGTCAGCTGTGGATAAACACAGTACCCATCAGTACCTGTTCCTTTCTTAGGAAAGATGGTCTTCTTCACAGGTATATATTGTTCAGAGTATCAGACTGTCCATGGAAGTTATTTAGAACATCTGGAACAGAGGAATCACCACTGCATACAGGTGGTGTGGTCTTATAGTCTGTGATGGCTTGGATTCCCTGCCTCATGTGCCATGTGGCTTCCTGAAAATGGCTATGAATTTTCTTGCCATACTTTTGCTTAGCTGCCCCCATATAGAACTTATAGGTTATAGCAGGGGTAGGCAACGTCGGTCCTGGAGTGCCACAGTATGTGCAGGTTTTTGTTCCAACCCAGTTCCTTAACGAGAACTCAATTATTGCTGATGAAGCACATATTGCTTAAGTGACATTTTAATGCTTCATTTTAGTGGTCTTGCTTGTTAAGGTTCTCCAACCTTAATTGCTTATTTCAATCTTAAACTGCTGCATTCAGTGTTTTAATTGCTCCTTATTAGCAATAAGATGTAAAAGACAAAGCAGCCAGCAGTTCTCCAGCTAGCTTTTTTCCAATTACATCTGTGTGTGTTCATCATGCACGGTTTGATTTAATAAAACACTTAATAGAAAAATGTGACAGACTGAAAATTATCTGTTTTAGGCTCCAAATCATTTGGATGATATCCTTGGAAAGGAAAAAAATCTACGATATAAAAGCCTTACATTGCACAGACTAACAAGCCATAAAATTAAATAAGGTCTGAGATTGGCAATGATTGGTTTCTAATTAAGCAATTGGGTTGAATGAAAACCTGTAGCCACTGCGGCTCACCAGGACCGACATTGCCTACCCCTGTTTTACATCTTATTGCTAATAAGGAGCAATTAAAACACTGAATGCAGCAGTTTAAGATTGAAATAAGCAATTAAGGTTGGAGAACCTTAACAAGCGAGACCACTAAAATGAAGCATTAAAATGTCACTTAAGCAATATGTGCTTCATCAGCAATAATTGAGTTCTCGTTAAGGAACTGGGTTGGAACAAAAACCTGCACATACTGTGGCACTCCAGGACCGACGTTGCCTACCCCTGGGTTATAGAAACAATGCCAGTTCTACTGTATTTATTTATGACAGAGTTGGTTAATAGTTGAGGTATTCAAAGTGATAATTTGAATTATCTCTTTAATAGGTTTAAGTTGGCACCGAAAAACCACATGTTGTATAAGAACAGAAATAAATGGAAAAAAACAAATTTCTTTTGTAGACTGTCTTCTCTGTATGCCTACACCCTTCAAAAATATCAAACTAAATTCTCTCTGTGAAATATCTGCCACAGTGTTCAGCCAAGCATAGTGTTACATTGTTTTACACATGCATACATATTACAGTGGATCCATAAAGTTCTCATACCCCTTCACTTTCTGCTCAATTTATATTGTAGATTTAATTTAAATGGATACATTTGCCACTTTTGATCATCATTCTACACTGTATAACACATAATGACAAAGTGAAAACCTTTTCAGAAAGGTTTGCAAATATAATAAAAACCCAAAGATGAAATCTCTAATTTATATAAGTAATAAAACTCTTTGCTGAGGCACTCTAAATTGTTGTCAGGCACATCCAGTTTTCTTTAATTCTGCTTATGATGTGTCTAGAACTTGATTGGTGTCCAAACTGTGGGAAATTGAATTGTTTGAGGTCCCAAAATTCACACTGCATGTCAAGGCAAAAACCAAGCCATGAAGTTTTTTTTGCTGTAAAGCTGGGTGATTAAACTGTGGTGAGGCACAAATAAGGGAAAGCATATAAAACCATTTCTAAAGCTTGGAACACAAAAGTTGTGGCCTTAATTGTTAAATGAATGAATTTTGTAACCATCAAGACTTTTCCTAGAGTTGGGCATCCGGCCAGACTAAATAACTGGGCAAGGAGGGTCTTGGTTAGGAAGGAATCAAGAACAAAGTGGTCATTTTACCAGAGCTTCAGAAGTCCTCTGCTGAGATGGGAGAACCTTTCTGAAGGAGGACCCTCTCAGCTGCACTACATTAATCAGAGGGAGGCCACTCTTGAGCAAAAGGTATATGACAACCCACTTGGAGTTTGCCAGATAGCATTAAGAGAACTCTGATAGCATGAGGAAAAATTCTGTGGAGTGATAAGACAAAAATGTAACACTTTGGCAGAACTTCAACCACTATGTGTGGTGAACACCAGGCACTACTCATCATCTGCCTAATACCATCCCTATGGTGAATCATGGTCTATCTATCTATCTATCTATCTATCTATCTATCTATCTATCTATCTATCTATCTATCTATCTATCTATCTATCTATCTATCTATCTATCTATCTATCTATCTATCTATCTATCTATCTATCTATCTATCCTATGGACTGTGACTCAAAGCCCTGGCTTTCTGGCTCATTTGTTTATTAACAAAAAATATAGAATAATGACCTCTTGTATTCCCTTAGTCTTTTCTTTATGACAGTGATTGCTAAAAAGATTTCCTGTCTCCCTAAAGTGTCAAGCAAATTGCTCTTCACCTTGGCCCATCACCTTTTATATCTACCACAAGGTGAACAACCAGGAGGATCATCCCCATAACCCCCCTTTTAGAGCTTCCTGGGCCATGCTGGACTGTGGGTTTCCGGTTTCCTTCCTTGGATGAGTCTTGTTTTTCTCACTTATGATGCCATTTTGCAATGAGAAGAAGAGAATCCCTGAGGCATTTGGAGTTTTCAGATTATTTCCTTTATGGTGGTCAATGCTGTGCCCTCAGGATAGTTTATGCAAATGAAATCCATTTATTCCATTACAGAGATGTGAGAAACCAGCACCTTCCCTGGGAGAATCAAAACAAAGCAGGGCTGCCATGCATGCTAGCCCAGTGTATGGTAGGCTTTTCCTTGGCTGGTGTGCTCTTCTTTCAGGCCCATCTCTAAGATGCCCCTCTCCAGGAGAGCAATTCAGAAGAGGATACCTTTTGAGTTTTATTCATTTCAAGAAGACAGAAACCGAGCCGAGTTTTATTGAAACTTATTTAACTTTACTTTTCCATTTAACTTGTTCCTGAAAGACTTCTAGATCTGTGTTCAAGAATAAAGTGTGCTTTGGAAAGAACTGTTTATAAGTTTCATTTGTGCAACCCACAACCCAAAACAGACAGAGCACACATACTCCACACACATTCATACTGACCAATGTAGCACTGGCAGTTAAGCGAACATCATTTGGATGTACAATTAAGATAGAATTGCTAGTGAAATTGTAAATGACATATGGAGAACATACAAACTGCACACAGACAGTGATCAGACTGGAAATTAAATGTAATATAATAAACATACAATGTATTTTCTTTTTACAAATATTTGTGATGTGCCATCTGTTGAAATGACAAAGACAGTGCATTTTATTACTTCATGCTTTGCAAAATATATTCCAGAAGATGGTGCACTGTAAACATTAACACTGAGTTCTACATTGATTACTTATAGTATTAAACACTTAAACCATAAAATGTTTTTATCAGTATTCTCACATATTACCATGTACCATAGTTTTCTTTAAGATAGTTGACTATTGAAAATCTCTAGACTAAAGAAACTGTTGGAAACAGATCCTTCATAATTTACATACAGTAATGAAAAAGACACACAACGTTGGAATTGTTGTCCAGCATATGAGAACAATACAAGTTCATATTAGTTAATCATAAAACAAGGCATGCAACGTAAACTCCAGGTATCAAGTCATCTGTGACTAAATTTCTAAGTGAAATATTCTTTTCTTTCATGAAATTGTCAGGGGCAGTTTTTCTTACAAAGCTGACTTAATGCTGAAGGTCCGTTTATTATGCACTCGTTGAAAGAAGCAGGATGTTTTGGTGATCTACTATATCAGGAGGAAGATTTTATCTGGCCAGTGCCCCAATTAAGTCATAAATGTCATCTTCCCATTTTTCACTTTTTCCGTTACACAGATAAGGTGTCATTAATCTCTAATTCATGTTAACAATCAGATGAACATGTTTGGCAGCCCATCAGAAAAGAAGGAAAGTCTGTTAACACAGACACATTGAGGACCACCAGTCAGCCAATGCTCATTTTGTGAACCTTTGTCCATTACTTTGTTTTCTCATACAGAATGAATGTAAGCAAGATGTATGTTTAACAAATATATTTTGGATGCCATTTACCTATAGTATGTAAGCCTATGAACATATTTCATATTTCATATATATTTGAATAATCCTTTGTTATATTTTAGTAGATTGCATAAAAATAACTCAAGGGTTATGTCAGTTTCCTGGCCTTTTATCAATGGGAGTAGGAGAAGTTGTACTGTAAATGCATTTTAGAATGGGGCTAGCAGTGCATCGTATCTTGGCCAGGGCTGACTCGTATATTAGTGTTTTCTGACTTTTTCTTAAATAAAATCTTTATTTTACCTGTATTTCTCACATGACTATTTTCTCTGTGTAGTAGCCTATACAGCTATTCCACTTTGCATGTACTTGTACACATAGCACCTTCATAGGTACACAGATTGGTGTACTTTGTTTAATTACCAATGGCAATAATTCCATGAAAACATGATCTGTTTTCTGTGGCATCTCCTTTGGTTTTACAAATATACTGTCAATCAAATACTCAGTGCTTGTGAACTTCACAGTCTGGGAACTGCACTTCTGCTATCTCGTGAGTAGTTTGCTTTTGCTATGTATACACCTTATGCAAGGTCTTTTCAGGCAAAACATACTCTTCAACAGAACATGCTTTGAATACTTTGGTTTAAATCTAAGAACTGAGAGACCCTAAATGTTTTACATTTCAAACTTTGTAATACCTGTGTTTCAAATGTGTATTTTTGATATCCCTTGTGTTCAGTTATTGCTGATTATGTGCAAGACAGAATGTCTGTTGACCTTTGTCATAGACACCTGCTTTATGGCTCTTGTACGATAATACTTGAAGTCTCAGTAAAACATCATAAAAGTTTCAAAGTTTATAGCCAGGGTGAGGTAGCAGACCTTTCTTCACTGTTTCACTGGTTGTTGATGGATTGTATTAGTGTGGACAGCTACTTTAATAATTAAGGTTTTTAACTGTTCCCTTTAACTTTTACTTCTTATTGTAAGCATCAGCCCCTAATCTGCTGGATGGCCTGTCCTCTGGTGTCCTGGGAAAACATTGCAAGCTTCAAGTTTGGCCTCTTCTTTCTCGTGCTCATGTCCATGTTCAATGCCCTTCCTGGACTTTTGGCACACATACAGGATACATTTGTCCCCTAGCAGCTCCTGTACCTTGCAGTCCTTTCCTACTGCCTGTATGGCACTCTTCTTCTGTTATGCATGTTTTCTGTGGCATCTCCTCTGGTTTTATAAATATATTGTCTCAATGGTGGCTCCACCCATATAAGTTCTTGGCAGCTTAGTGCCCACTCAGATTTGCATGCTCACATGTTTTCTCACCTATTTATCCTTGTATTACAACAACAACAACATTTATTTCTATAGCGCATTTTTATATAAATGATGTAACTCAAAGTGCTTTACATGATGAAGAAAGAGAAAAAAGACAAAATAAATGAGAAACTGGAATTGGGGAACACTAATTAACATAGAATAAAAGTAAGGTCCGATGGCCAGGGAGGACAGAAAAAACAAAAAAAAACTCCAGACTGCTGGAGAAAAAAAAATCTGCAGGGGTTCCGAGGCCACGAGACCACTTAGACCCCTCCAGGCATTCTACCTAACATCAATGACGTCACAATCAGTCCTCACTGGACATATTAGTCACAAACATATCTAACCAGGGAGTTTTTTGTGATTTATTTATTTATTTATTTATTCCTTAAGATGAAAGAATCCCACAGGAGATGAGAATTGCATAGGGGTAGGAGAAAGAAAATGTCCGTTAGAAGTCGTGAACCCCAGCCATGATCTTAACACTTCTGAAAAGGCATCATGTTTAACATATTCATGTTCCTTAGAAATGCAAAAGCTTGGTGTTTCATTTGTTTAAATTTGTTTGTAAACTGTTTATGCAAGTGTTGACTTTTGAAGGCAAGCCTTTTTGTTTGTCCTTGTCTCTAATTATTGCCTTGCTCATTAGCTTTCAAGCATACTAATGAGTACTGGAATATTTACTATAACTACGTTAAAATTCAGGCTCCTCTCAACCTGAATTCTGCCACAGAGGTAGGAACAGGTGAACACTCGCCCATTTTGGGAAAACTACACCCAGAAAGTGGCCTTCATGATGTGCTGTAAAAGCTAATGACCCCATAATGAACTGTTCCATCCACGATCAGTATTTAAAATAGACAATAGGGCAGTGCTGGCTTTGCTGTAACAGCAGTACTAAATTCTTCATCACAGATCTCATACTGGTGAATCTTTAAAGAGTGCACTGACTTCATGTAATCCTTGATTATGGAGATAGACATTTTGTTAATTTATTTCATTTACATTTATTTGCTTAGCAGATGCTTTCATCCAAAGCAAATTACAAAGGAGGTCAGGGTAATCGATTGACATCAGTCTAGGAACTGTTTTGAACAATTGTAGTAGGACAGGTTACAAAAGTTGATCACCAAGAGTGAAGAGCTATAAAGCCAGCATAATAAAAAAAATATCAATTAAAAATATGATGGATATCCACAGAGCAGAAAACATTCATTATAACAGCTTCACAGATATTCCCAGAACAGTAGTGCTTTCAAATGATTCTTAAACCCATTGAGAGAATCAGCAGTTTGGATGCAGTTGAGCAGCTTGTTCAACACACTAGGAGCTACATAGGAAAATAGTCTGTACTAAGATTTAATACCATGCAACGGCGGCATTGCCAGTTGCTGTTCACTGGCATACCTGATTGGGCAAGCAGGAGTATAGCACCTCACCAGTGTCTCCATAGACAGTACATGTGCTGATCCATTGACTACTCTGTAGGCAAACATTAAAGAACTTAATGCATGCTGTTACATGGAGCCATTGTAAGAGAGAAATGACATGTTTCCTTCTTGGCTGGTTGATACAAGATGAGCCAATCCATTTTGGACCATCTGCGGTGGGTTGATGGCACATGTGGGTCCTCCTGCTAGTTGTGAGATGTGACAAGAGCAAGGCCTGGACTAGATGTTGTGCTGCATACTCAATCCAATCCATTTAAATTATGCATGTGTGTATATACTGTGCAAATATGCCATCTTTTGGATTTAAATCCCACTCCCATTCATTGTACGTGTGGAATTTTTCTCTGAGTACTCCAGTTACCCTAAAGAGGCACATGTTTGGCTGATTGGTAATATCCAAATTGCCACTTCGTGAGTGGAGACTGCAAGGAACATTTTTACTTTTATGGTCTCAAAGATTATGTACCTTTTCCACTATGAATTCAAACCGCAGGAGAAGTGAGCTGGAGTGACAGATTCAATTAAGGAGTTTAATTATTTTAATCCAGACTTTTTAATTCTTCAAGCCTGTCTTCCCAGTGATGCAAAGGTTTAAGTCAGGTTCGTGAGAAGGCAGGTGTCTACCTCAGTCTTGTTACACTCGATTCAGCAAGGACTCAGACTCTTTCACTTTTTGTACATTATATGGTTTTGTAGGTTTAATTTTAAATGGATACATGTGCCATTTTTGCCCATCAATCTACACACAATCTTGGATGAAAAGGTCTGATTAAACACATAACACACATGGATTTGTTCTTTGTCATATCTTTATTGAAACACGTGTTTAAATATTCAACATAAATAAAGGAAAAGGTATGTTAACCTCTAAGACAAGCAGAATTTGGAGCATGAAGAAGATAAGTTAAAGTGAGCCATCTCAATAGTATATCAATGAAAAAGTGAATTTGGATTCACACAGAAAAAAATATGCTGTGTCTTACTTGATAGTTTTTCTTTTTATACTTCCTCTTGTGTGTTTTCTTCCACATCCCAGTATTGTGCCGGGAGGGTTGATTGGCCAATATAAATTTGCTTCATACTGGTTGACAAAATAAGAAGAAGGTAAATGTCCTTAAAAGGCAAAAAAGAAACTTAGGAAATGTTACTTTACATGTGGTGCAACATTCAGCTGTGTTTGGGGACTTAGTTAACAGCTTTGAAAGTTAGAGCATTTTTTATTGTTTAGTTACCTCATCAAAGAGTCAGTTATCACATTTTTATTTATGATATATTTTTGTAAAGTTTGATCATATTTGCAAAAATACAATATGATGACTTGAACTAGCAGAGTACATAAAGTGCATGTTTTTAAATAGCATTTTACAGTATCATGTAGAGTTCAAAGAGGCTTATGATGGCTGAAGTGCTGTAACTTTCAAAAATACTAGATTCTTTAACTCAGTTGATGTAAACATTTAATTGATTGATATATTGCTACAGTGTTTCCCCGAAAATAAGACCTACTCCGAAAATAAGCCCTTAAGATTTTCAGGCTGCTCTGTAATCATGTAATCATCATCTGTAATTCATTATTTAAATAAAGTTAACAATTTATCTGTAAAATGTAACATATTTTAATGCATTTCATCATGAAAGAGATATCAAGTATAAATCTAAGAATTCTAAATGTGCAGAGAACTGGAATATTTTAAATTTTAATGTGTTCACTGTGGCGATGCAGTTTGCCACTGCTATCAGGTCAGGAGGAAGCTCCAGAAGCGCGTAGCGATTTAACAGCTGGGTCGGTTTTAAGATGACGTTTACGACGGTCTACTTTATTGACAAAGTAAACTACGGGATTAAAGAGGACATTTCGAGTTTAAAACTGACATTTCCACTTTAATCACAAAATAAACATTTTCATTATGTCCTTATTTTCTTTTTCTCTGTGGCTGAAATACGCCACCGTACATTCTGATGGTAGTGTAAAGGTGCAAAAAAAAAAAAAAAAAAGGCGGCACAGAAGATGGCATGTGAGAGTTTTAAAATATATTGTGTCATTACTTTGGGGAATATGCAACGTTTGAATATCAAAGCACCACCAATGCATCTGTAGGTCGACATTTTGCTTCACCACAACAAACCATTCATCAAACATCGAAGCACGCACATCGATCCTGGAGGATCCTAAAAGCGTAGCAAGAAATTCCACATTCAAACCGTGAATTTCAACCTGAGAGTTATGATGATATTCCAGAAGAAGATGACATGGCTGTATTTGGATAAATGTATATTGTTGTACATGAATAAATCTAAGATATCCCCTGAAAATAAGCACTAGTGCATCTTTTGGAGCAAAATTAATATAAGTATTAAGTGTTTGTTGTGGAGGGGCTATGGCTACTTGTAGTTCACATTTCTTAAATATAACATTTTGAAAGCGGTTGGAGAAGTTTCAAGCTAATATTTCTGTCTGCAGTGGTGTTGATCATGACAAGATAGCTTGTCATGCTGGTATTTTGCCAATAAATTATTGCTTAAGAGAAATATTAGATTAATATAGTCTGCAGATAATGCAGCAGTAAGGTTGTTTTTAGGATATAAATAACGAGTCACCAAGCCAAGCTCTTGCATTCATTTCTAGATATGTTAAGCTACTTGCATTTTTTACTTTTATGGTTGTAAAGATCATGTAACTTATCTCCTATGATTTCAAGCCGCGAGAGAAGTAAGCTGGTGTAATACAGGCTTGTTCAGATTGATGCCGCCACTTGTACAGGCAACATCAGGCACAAGCTCCTGCTACGTTTGTGGCTTTCCTGCCATATCGATAATTAATTACTATTGGGGATTTGGTTTGCTATCAGAAGTGGTGATCAGATGAGTAGAAATGGAAAGTATACAAAATATACCTATTGAAGTAACCTCTCTACAGGTAAATTTGAAATAGTAAACTAATCCATAATTGAGGTTGCACAGAATCTGTCTCTTTTAAGACTATAGATTTAAAAAATTGTTCAGTGCTTTTTAATTGAAATTTTGGAAATATCCTATATTTGTGCAACACAATCTGTCCACGATGTCTCCAAGAACAACTGCCTTTTCAGACAAATAAGTATGCCAGATTTCATCAAAATTTAATCAAAAAACATTTTCATGCAGACAGACAGATATGACAACGGATGTAGGTGCTTTTCTCATTATATAGAAACACATCTAAAAAACAAGAAGGAAATGTGAAAAAGTTGAGGATTTTATTTTTTTTGACGATTTATTAACATGGAACTTTGGGAACTGAAGTAGTGATCAGCATTTTTATTTATGTAGGAAAGTTTAATGTGGTCTTGAAGTCTGTCATGGCAACATAATTTTGTGTAGCATCAAAAGTTTTAAGTGCACATTTCCGTTTCAAATTTAGTTTATTGACTTGTGTATAGTGAAATTATTTTCTGAACATCTTGGAACTTTTTGCCACTTGCAAGTGATGATCAGTAACTATTGGCATGTGAAAGGGAGTCAGAATTGCAGGCCTCACACCCCTTGAACTATAACCTTATATTTAAACAATGTTAAGCTTTCATATCTCAATAATTTATTGACAACCCTGTTACTAACATAATGGCTCATCTCACAAAGACACACCCAGAGCTAAATGTAGATGGTGTGCTTTTATTTATTATGCATGATAACTGAGTATTTCTATAGTCTTATTGCTGAGGCTTCTAAAAATCCATTTTTACTATTAAAAAATATTTAAATAAGACTAAATGAGTCAAGGGTTTTTCTTGCTAGTTATAGCAGATTGACAGATTTTTTCCTACAGTTTTATGACTCCACCTTTACCTTCAGTCAAATAAAATGGTACATAAGAATAACAGCAATAAGAACTGCAAAAATACTTCTGTGGTACAGCACGTTAGGGGACCATGGCATAAGGAGTTTTAAGAATAAAAATCAGGAGTGTGCTCACCTCAACTTTCTTGTATACTGAGATAGAGGAAAAGGTCATCAGAACCACTTCCAGTTGCGCAATATTTCTCAAATATATCTCTTTGTTGATCATCATAAGTAATTGATAATATCGATATGCAATCATTTATCTCTATTTATAATCAAACTTTATATTAAAATGATATTTTTGCACTTAGGGAGGTTGAAAATTGTGGTGGAAGTTTTTCTTGATTACATATGCATTACCTAGATTGCGTGCAAAGCAAAAGAGTTATAGTCACCTAAAAACTTAGAAAAAGTGTTTAATATTATATAATATTTGTTGCAACAAATTGCTATAGGTTAAACTGCATTTAGCAACATTTAATTATGATCATTGGTGGTGGAAATTATAAAAATATATCAAATTAAATGTATTATGAGGAACACAACGGGGACGTAGAAGCTTATTGTTCCCATTACATCTTTAAATTTACATGGCATGTTCAAGGTGTACTCATTATTGTTAAACTGATGATGTATAAATTAAAATAAAAATAATAATAGTTATTGAAAGAATATGCGTTATATTGAATACAGTTTAATATTGTGTACACATTTATATTTTCAAGATACAAAAAATTCAGATGGTCGTTTAAATAAAATACTACTTCCGATTAAGTAATTTTTCTCAAATTTCATATGTTTGCTTTTTATCATTATAAATATCTATATAAAATATGAATCATCTATCTGTAATTATAACCACAGTTTACTTGAAAATTTCCAAAAGTATTTAGTTAAAGTACCACTTCCGGTTGATAGGATTCCTTATTTTTGATATAAAGCAGGTGTACAAAATCTCACTGACCGAGGTCAGGGGTGGCAAACTCCAGTCCTAAAGTGCCACAGAGGCTGCAGGTTTTCATTCTAACCCTTTTCCTCATCAGTGACCAGTTTTCACTGCTAATTTGACTTCTTTTTCCCTTCATTTTAATAGCCCTGTTTTTAAGGATTCAATGCTCTGAATTAATTATTTTCTTCATTAAATGACAGCCAAACAGAAATCAAATGTGAAACAAGTCAACAGTTGACCAGCTAAATTGGGGCTTCAAACTCCAACTAATTTCACTCCAACCAGTAGCAATGCTGTCATACCTTACAAACACTGAGTAACATTAAACAAAAAAGACTAAATTTACAAAATTAGAATGAAGCTATATTTTTATCAGAAGTCTAGTATAAAAATAGTTTAATCAAATAAATATATGTGTAATTGGAAAATTTAACACATTATATTGCAATTTACATTTACAGACTCTGTCTCTGATTCCAGTAACTTAATAATTGCTTCTGACTGCATGACTCTACTCCATAGCCCTGGAGGTAGTAAAGAGGCAGGGGGTCAGTATGAGAAGTACAGCACAGCACTCTAGGGGTAAATAATCCCCCGTTGAGGTCTTCAGAGGAGTGAGGAATGATTACATGGACTCCTAGGAATCCTGTAGAGGCTGATATGGTCACAGGGAAGATGGAGTACTTCTGACTCCAGGTGTACCAACAACTGCCAAAGGATGGTGGTTGGGATGAGAACTGGAGAGAAGGAAGTCAGCTATACACGTCTCTAACTGGATGTAGTGGGTAAGCTGAGGAGATAGAGGGAGAAAGATGCACAGGGTTGGCTGAAAAGGCAAGATAAAGAAACCCAATATCTGTGTGGTTTTTTTTTATTGTTTATAATGGTTAAAACAACTTATTTATTGCTGTTTTTTAATCTCCATGACTGCATAGATTTTACCAATGATTATTTATTTATTGATTGATTAAGACTGCACTGCACTTTCTTTGCACTTTGAACTAGGTGAGTAAAAGCACTATATGTACTGTTTTGCACCAACGCGTGTTGTTGTGTGTCCAAATTCACCCAAGTCCATCTCTGTCTATGACTTTCGATGTCCCAAATTTAAAGATGTGTATGCCAGTTGCGGACAACCCTTGTGTAACATGTATATAATAGTATCTCAGTGATCTATATTTTAAAAGAAACCAAAAATTACAATATTACATATAGTGACCTATGTGTCAGGATAATGGGTTCCCTGGAAATATCCATTCCTGGATATATCAAGCAATTTGAATATTCATTAAGATTCCTGCAGTAAGACTTCTGTATGGCAGTGTTTGAAGAGGGTATTCAGCCAGGTCTTTACTGTCATTCAGTATGTTATTTATAATAAACTGTCAGGGTATTAATAGGGTCTTATTGGCAGAACTCACGGAATTCACTCAGCATTTTCTTACACCTTAATTACAACCAAGCTTAGCAGAGAGCTCCCAGGAACCTTACAGTCACACTTTATTGGAAATTATAGAGTATTGCCTCTGGCACTTAACTCTTAGGCAAAGTGACAGTCTGAATATCAGATTACGTTGATTTGGTTTTATTTGGGATCAAAAAGTTGTCAGGTTTGTTCAGATTGTAAATGTGTGCCAGCCAGTACCCTGAAAATTATCTGGTCTCTTTGCAAACCTCTGTTGCTTTTCATCTGTCCATGTCAATGGAATGAAATCCATGTAGCCCTGTAATCTTTAAGTCACCACACACCATAAAGTTTGTCACCTCTTATTAGTTTCTGGAAGTCCTATTAGTTGAATGAGTTGAATAATTGTAAACTTTTCTGGACTTTTTCCCCATCCAGATTTCCCATCACCCTTAAACTTGGAATTACTGGTTTCAGTAATCTGAGGATTTGCCTGAACATCATTGGAAAGCCTTGCATAGTAACTGCATGGTGTTGCTAAACTTTACCTCAGTTGATTTATCTGAATTTAAAATAAAAGAAAATAAGTTTGTTTACACTAGGAAGTTTGTTTGGATGGCATAGCAGCACTCTACTTGTGGTACTATCTAACAGCTCCAGGAATGGGGTGTGAATTCTGGCTAGTCGCTGCCTATGTGGAGTGTTCACTTACTGCCCTTTATTCACACATCCCATTGACTTGTCTATTTAGATGAGTTTCTAAATGGTCTTTCATTCTATTCAGTTCCTGCTTTGTGCAATTAATATTATTATTAATTAATTATTATTTGGTGCTGCAATTAAACAGAAAGTTTGGTCTGTTTATGTAATTTTATATCAGTTTAAGATCTTTTCCCATAGGGACAGCTGATAAACAGTGAGTAGTATTCTGTAAGTCGGATACTTCTTTATAGGAATGGGAATTGTAGAAATATAGCCCCTCAATTGTGACTTTATTCTGATAGTTGGGTCACAATACTTATAGTGTGTCAATCTGTAATACATAATTTCAAAAGCATTGAGTCAATACTTGAATTGCAAGGCAGAATCAAAGGTCAAAAGAAACAAAGCAATTTGAATACTGAAGTCTTTTTTTATCAAGGACTAGATTTGCAGAGCACACATTTTTTTATCCAAAACTCTGATATGTAAGGGATGAATGTATTGTTTGTTATGTGGTCACTAGTGGTGGTTCTGGGATAGATTGCCATGGCAAAGGCCGACACGTTCACTTCAAAAAATGGTAGTGCCGGCAAAATAAGCAAACATGGAATTATGGCGAAACAGTATTTATTTTTTTACTTTTTTAATTCACTAAAAATGAAAAAGTAATGCTATATTTGGGTTACTTGATTTTCAAAACCCCTTAAAAGATGCAATATTTATTGAAAATGCATCCAGGAACTCCTACAAAAAATTAAAAAGACTGATAATCATAACAACATTTTGTTGTACAAGTGCCAATGAGCCACTTCTACATGGCATACCACAAACATTGTAGCTGCAGCATAGATTTCTTATATACAGTACATATTTGACCCGAAAAAGTGAAAATTGACAAAAAAAATCCTGTCACTTGCCCAGAGTAGATCAATATATATGATGATGAAAAATATTCAAGTACTCCAGTGTAATAATTTTTCCTTACCTCTACATCTCACCTCACTCTCATATTTGGTCCTTTCGTTAAATATGAGATTTTTAGCATGGTATAAGCAGGATACAAGTGGGTTGCTTACAGTTCGTAATGTTTGCTGGTCATTGGACTTTACATCATACTTACAGATTATGGGCAACTCTAACGTTAATTCATAGGAAAGAAACAATGGCAGGTCATGCTTACATGTTTCACATCTAAACGCCTATGGGGGCATTCACTGGCATTCTGCATAATCTTTGGACCTTCTGTGGGAGTGAAAAGAATTCACTTGAGGCAGTGCAGGTAAAAATGAACAGGAATCAATAGAAGACTAAACTTGTGATGTTATTTGATGAAAGTTAGAGAGGTCACAGCCAAATCAATGGTGTCAGCTAACCGGAAAACTAAAATAATGAGAAAATGTTTATTTTTTTGTTTCCTTTTCATTACCATTTTTTCTACTCAGTTGTTTCTTTTCTGTGTATGCAGTTTGTATCTTTGGACAGTGGATTTGATCAAGTTTGCTTGTAGATAGATAGATAGATAGATAGATAGATAGATAGATAGATAGATAGATAGATAGATAGATAGATAGATAGATAGATAGATAGATAGATAGATAGATAGATAGATAGATAGATAGATAGATAGATAGATAGATAGATAGATAGATACTTTATTAGCTACCCTTTGGATCTGATGTTCTGCTTAGAAATTGATTAAAGTCTTTCCCTGCTACTTTAAATATAAATTGATTAAGCATCAGTTGTTTTTCAAAATTTATACACAAACCACATTTAATTTTCATACTTTTTGCTGAAGTGTGCGCCCATCCATGCATTTTTAATGTGCTTTCCAATTTCACAGTCACAGGAGGCCGGAGCCTATCCTGGCAGTGTTGGGTTCAAAGCCTGGCAGGACATTGGCACATTTTCAGCTATTCATACTCACTCCAGACCATGTAATATTCATGTCTTTGGGATGAGTTGGGAAAACTGGAATAATTTGAAGAAAAAAGACAGATGAACATGGGGAGAAAATGCAAATTCCATAGAGATGGTATAAAAACATAACTTTGAATCATGTTTCCTGTAGATCTGAGACTAAAGCACCAATTATTTTGCACAACTGTGGACCAAGCATTTAATTGACATTGCTCTTACATGTTAATGCTTATATATTTATGGAAAATTTAAGGTATTATGTTAAGTTTGTGTTACAATATTTTATGACATAGTGGACTAGTTGGAAAGCTAGCAACTGCTAACAACTGCCTGTCTCATAGCTTGGGAACACTGGATCTGAATCTAAACCTGTTCACTGCCTGTGGATTCTGCCTGTTCTTTTTTATCTTTATTTAATATTTTACCACGCTTTATATAGACTTCACCTGTTTGTTGTCTGGTACAAATCTTGTAATCGATATTTAACCGACTTCCTATTGACCAAGTGACTTGAAATTTTGCACACCTACTCACTTCCGATGACAATACATGAATCAATAATCAGTTTCACTAATTGATCAATTAATCCATGTTAATTAAGAAAAGAAATTTTCATATGAAGATTTCACCAATAGATGGCGCTAGTAACGGATAGACGTATTAAAGGAAGTGTTAAAATATTGATTATAAAATTATACTAAAATAAACCCAAGACTAAAAAGTTGAAAATTATATATATATATAAATGCTTTTTAAAAACCACACTTTTATATTCAGTTAAAAAGTGTACTAAAAAGTATAAAATAAGTCTCTCATACATCACTTGTAAAATAAAAGTGTGGGCGCTTTTCATCAATCAACATTCAAAAAACACTTCTTAAAATCTTAGCAAAAGCGCCCACCTTTTATTTGGAGAGTGATGTATGAAAGACTTATTCTTTTACTTTTTAGTACACTTTTTAACTTAATATAAGCATGGTTTTTAAAAAGTATTTTTTTCTATATTCTTCTTTATACTTTTAACTGGAGGACAGAAACAATCCTTTAAACTCCATTACTTACCAAAGTTTGCTTCTTGTCAGTGACTTTGCTTCTCCTTATGCCTGATGTGTATGTACTTATTAAAAGTATGTGACTTGCATTTTATTTATATAGCACCTTTCTCATGCTCAAGAACGAGCTCCTGTCCCAGTTATCCCTTTTATGAACTCCACAGGAGGGGATTCCCCGTCCCACCACACAAGAGTGCTCACCCCACCCTGGCATTCGAAGAACCATTCTTACCTGAGGCTGTCACTATCATAGTGCCTAAATATCATTGGCCTAGTTTTTCAGTGTAGCAAACAATCATACTCTTTCTGCTTCCAAGACTCCTCCAACTTGGGTCACCACCCCCTCAATGCTCTGTTTTGATTATTAAGTGAAGTATTACATTCCAGACAGAGAGTGGTATTTACTTAACTGGCAGACCAGCCCCATTCATGGGGTCAAAGATGGCCTTTTTGTAGAAATGTCCTCCCTAAGATGTATTTGTCATTGCAGCTCCACAGGATACTCACACCCTCAGGGATATAAAGATAACAGGCCTCCAGTTTTCCACAGAAGTGATCAACTTGGTGATGGCTGGATTGTTTTTGTTAATAAGCTTGCCAACTCAGAATTTTGAAAAGGCAACTGGTCATATAAATTATGCGGCAGTAATGGGGTCAGGCCATGGTAGCCATAACATAACATTCAGTAAGTAGCTATTTGTCTATATGGCAGGCTTAAAAGCAAAGAAAAACATTAATGAGCCTGTCAATACTATTTGTTACCTCAGGGTGAGTTTGTGTTGATGAATAAAAGGCTTGGCACCTGACAGGCAGTGCTGGAGTAGGCAGGATTTTTTTGGGTGGTGCTTACTAACTCTGCTATTTCAAAGCACCTCCGCCCTCCAGCCCTGCTCACAATGCTTACTCGGTTTAGAGGTATGCTGAAGGCATTTATATTTCCCTCCAGCTTAGAGGGAGGCTTTGGCTTCATGGTCTGTAGTGGGCTGTGCCCTCTGTGAGATTAGTTCTGCCTGTCCCTGTGACGTGGGAGTGGGGGGTGGGTTACAGATTGGTCTCAGGCACTTTGCCCCTCCTCTTCACTTTCTGCTGTTGCCTTCCATCGGTAGGCTTGTTGTATTTTTTGCTCAGGCTCTTGCTCTTAGGTGTGTCTAGAAAGGAAGGTTTAAACAATTCACCCCACAGCTTGAAGAAAAGAAATCTCAGACATGTTCAGGGAGCTGCCACCGACCTCTGGTGATGGCCAGATCTGCTTGGGCAATATGTCACCTGAAGGCCAGGAGATGTACCTGAGGCTTGATCAGAGTCGCAGACGCTCACCTTATCGACTCAGCCGGATAATAGCAAGGCAGCAGTTGCTGAGCAAGATCACCCAAGGTAGGGGGAAGGATTTTCTCCATTTTTTTTTTTTTTTGTTTCCCCTGAAACAAAAGTTTGTTTAAGTTGCGAAGTTAAGTATTGTCATCAGAGGGCTAGGTTGAGTTTTTTGTATACAAAAAGCAGAGCAAAGTCCTTTCCAAACGCCACAGGAGCAGACTGCATTCCACATGTTCACGTATCAGGCACTGCACCTGAATAATAAAGTTGGAGCTCTGCAACTCAGCGACGTTTTCTTTTTACCCCTTTAATGTTCACTTGCTCGTTACCATGGAAACTTAATGCTTTGTTGTGTTCCTGTTCACTTTGTCAAGTTCTTCTCTACTTTGAAACCTCTCAATAAAAGTTGTTACGTAGAACAGTGGCTTTGATTAAGTGAGTCTCAATAACGTGTACATACAAGTTTAAACATCACATATCGTTAATAGTAAACATTTTAATGCGTAACTGGGAGGGTGGAGTTTGAGTGCAGCATTAAATGCTAAATTCTCCTTGTTTGCATACATCCATCCTTTTTCCAACCCATGTATCCAGTTCAGAGTCACATGTTGCTGATGCTTATCCAGACCACACTGGACTCTGATGTGGCACCATTCCATTGCAGGACACACACACACATTCACGTGGTCTAATTTTTAGTTAATGGTTACATATCCTTTGAGATGTAGAAAGAGACCTACATAAACACAGGTTGAACATACCATGTCTCCTCAGAATGCGCCTGGGCTGAGATTTAACCACGGACACTGATGCAAAGAAGCACCACTAACCATTATGTCACCTGTCTGCATAGAGTTAAGGTTATAAAAGGCGCATCTTAAACTGTGCTAGAGCAGGAAAGAGAATTGAACCCAAAGTACAGCTGTTTGGCAGAATCACTAAGCATTGTATCACATGTTTGTATAAATATAAAATATTTATAAATATAAATATAAAATTAACTAAAAAAGAAAATGTTTAAAAACACATCTGACTTTGCTGGGGCAATAAATGCTTACTTACAAGATTTTCCACATGATGGCTAGAAAGGAATTAATGTGGACACTTTGAAACAAACTGGTATTGTGTACTTGGCATTTAGCTGCTGCCAGTTCTAGTGGTCAGCATTCTAGGCATTGGGCTTTTGCCATTCCTACTTGTTTTCATCGGTACCAGCCGTTTTAGCAGTAGCTGCCTCAGCTAGTGCTTCTGCATGCCAGCTCCAGAGACTTGGGGTCCAGATATGTTCATTTATATTTATATTGTCATTAAACTGACTTGGTTTAACTGTGTGCACTCTAATTCACTAAAGTTTCCTTAAGAGTCAGTTCTTGCCCTTTGCCTATTGTTCCTGGCATATGCCCCAGACCTCTTCTTTTAGGGTTAGAAAATGGATCAGTGAATGAATAAGTTTCTGAAGTAATATCATTTTTTAACTCTAAGGAATTTTGCATGTTTGATTATTATATAATTATATATGTGCCTTACAATTAACATACATTTCACCCTAAAGCTTGTCTCCTGTCTCCTGGCCAGTGCTTGCATTAGAATAAAAATTGTTTCTGTTCCCTAAGTGCCTGCTGGCGTTTACTATTTTTTTTTTTTTTAGCTGAGCAATAGTGTGTGTAAAGCTGACGTCACATTATGTGACCCCTAGTCATGGGGTAAGTCAGATTTGCCAACTGCAGTTGCTGATTTCATCGCTTGACCGTGTCTGTTTACATGATTGAAAATCGCTGGGCATATCAAATTTAGTGACTGCATGCTAACTTTTCAGCACAGTTTTTTTTCTGATAGCCATTGACATGCTGCCTGACAGAGCCACTGCTACACATGGTTAACAGTTATGGAGAGTTCAGCCACAATCTGCATCCTCTTTTTACTTTGCTCTGTCTTTGTACTTAAAACTTGAGACATCCTAAAGACAAGCTTCTTTTCTATTTGTGTGGTCCAAAACTCTCACGGTCACATTAATTAATCCTCTTCTCTTCATTATACTGTATGCATTGTACTTCCAGATGAGCATTCATTGCTTGTCAGCTCTCATGCACACACAACCCATCCCAGCGACTAAAGGCAAAATCAAAACTATTTGATATTGCTTGGCGAGTCATAGATTAGTTGGTCAAAGTTATTGGATGTGTTATTCAACATGATTGGCTTTCACGGGCACATGATGTTGACTGGCTCTGACTGTTTCTGACTCACTAAGATTGTGTCAATGAAGGCTACTAATGATAATCACTAGAAAAGTCGTCTATATGTGACATGGCCTTTAGCTGAATGGTGTTACTGATAGTGCACGTGTGTGCCAGAATGAGCTCTGTCTACCTGTATCCCTGAATTGGATTAGGTGGGCAGTAATGCATGATAGGTGGTCACAGGTTTGTGTCGCCTCACAGCATTTTACAATACAGAATTTATGATGTTGATAAGCCTCCCATGGCGTAAATGGTTACTTTGACACACTGCCATTCTCACCTCCACCAGAAACTGTCCACTCAATTTATCGCCTAAATCTCCCCAAAGGTGATTGGTTTCTTTATACTAAAAATAATTAGCTAATCCTTGCCATTTAAAATGCCAGTTAAAATGTACCTCTTTCATAGGTTGAAGTAAGTTACACTGCTGCTGTTGATAGGTATCAATGCAGAAACTCGTTTTAAAGAAGAATACCAACCAAGCAAAGAATTTGTTTAGAGGCTAAAATCAACCTGCGATTAAGAAATTAAGAACTGACGCCACTGCAGCACCTGAGTTACAGCACACGTTTAGTGTGGAAAGTGAAATCTTTATATTCTGTATAAGTGTTGCCTGTTACGGTTCTCTAATATTACAACCTTATAATTTAAACAAGTTTGCTCTTCTTAGTAATTTAAATTTCACCAACATGTCTGAACATCATAATGAGAGGTTAAGTAACCAATCCAAGAGCGGGTGCAGGAAACCGATACAGTAGCAAGACACAAACGTCATTTATTCATCAGAGGCGCGTCAGCTCTTGTAATGAATATTTTCTTCTTCTTCTTCTGTCAGACACATTTTTTTTCCTTTTATGCCACTTACTGTCTGAACAGGTTTTAAGTATTTCATAGCTCATAGAAAGATATTGACCCATGTTCAGTCCTCTCAGAACCTTCCCCCAGCTAGTGTTATCTCAATTGTAGCACTTTCCATTATATTTTTTTTCCATTTTTTTCTTTTTAATGGAAAGGTTATATTCCTTATCACCACCAGTTAACAGTTGCTTGGCTATTGAACTGGAGGGTTGTATTCTGCTTTACATCTGATGCTGCTTGGAGAGGCCCCTGCTCCCTACACCCTATAGTTGAACAAAATTGTTTTAGAAAATGAATGGGTGGACTTGCATGCATACCTACTTAAAATCCCAAACCTGCTTAATCCAGTTCAGGGTCGGCAGGAGCCAGGAAAATCCAGGCAGCAAGGCAGGGAGCTATTTTAGAAAAGACACCAGTCCAGTTCGGTGCACACAAAAGCACACACCCACACTGGGGCCAATTCAAAGTGCCGATAATCCTAAAAATAATCCACACAAACCGACATGGGGACAGGGTACAGACTTCACACAGACAGTGACATGGCATTGAATTTAAACCAATAGCTAATTCACCAAATTACCATCTTACATAAGTGGACGTTTACCTCTTTATTTGAACTAGAGATCTGTAATATGGCTTGCAAAGAGTTAGGAATGCAGGCAGGTTAACAAAAGGGTAACTGAATTTTATTCTATTTACATTTATTCATTTATCTTGCCAACCCAATTATTCACAAGTTCCTGAAGAGCATCCTGGGAGGTGAAAGGCAGAAACCAGACCACGCTTCCACACACACTTGACCAATTAAAAGTAGTCCCTGAAGTTTGGACCCTGATACCCCTGAACTGGATTAATGGGTTATGGTAATGAACAAACCTTTTATATAGATGGCATTAATGTGGTACTGGCAAATTATACCAAACAAAAATACACAGATTTGTGAATGCTACCTGTTTGAGAGTTGTACCTAAGAACATAAGAAATTTCAATAGCTCAAATCATTTGGTTTGCTAATAGCTCAGCTGGTCAGGTATCTCATTCAGATACATTTTAAAAGTAAAATTTTCCATTTGAATTTCTACTACATCAGTTTGTAGTTTTTCCAGCTTATCACAACTCTGTGTGTGAAAAAGTATTTCGTGGTTTTCATCTTATATTCAGTTAGTTAGTTTCCTGAAGGGATCCTCGAGTATGTACTTCATGATTTAATGAAAGAATTTATGTTGATAAATTTTATCAGTGCCTTTGAATTTCTACAACTCGACTAGATCTTCAAAGAATGACATAGCAGTCCTCTTATTACACCATAACTAAACCTGAGCAGTCATGTATACCTCATCAGTCCATGGTTACGGTTTTCCAAGTAGCTACACATATTCTAAAATATGTTAATCTAAGGTTAGAGATGCGGAGAAGGATCCTATCCTGGTATGTGGGAGAAAAACCACAATAGCCAGAGAGAAGTCCCTGCAGATACGAGGAGAAGCTGCAAACTCCATATAGACTAGGACCTGGTTGGAATTTCAATCCAGAACTATGTACTTGTGAGTCAGTAGATTGGGAATTCACTCCATAACATATTTTGTATATTGCTTTTTGGTTACTATTTGAGTACTTCCCCACAATGCATTGATCAATAGTGAATTGTTCACCATGAACATATTTTAGAATAATTTTTATTTTATGTGATTTGAAGAACTGTTTGTCTGTCCAGTTCACTTCAGAGTCTGTTTTGGCAGTTATGGATACAGAGCAAAAGCTAACCATGCAGGGGGCACAAGTCCAGTTCATGACATTTTTCACTCTAATTTAGAACTATTTGCCATTCTAATCTGTGCCACTTTTAAATATATAAGGAAAAAAACATACATAGACACAAAGAAGGCATTCAGACATCACACAGACAGTGACTGGCCCTAGGATTTGAATCAAGGGTGACAGCAGATTAGGGAATGGTGTCTTACATATTTCTATATTGTTCCTGTGCTTACTGTTTGAATATTTCTGTCTTTTATTTAAAAATAGCAAACTGTACACCCTAAGTGTATTTTAAAATTTCAGCTGTTAGACCTATTAATAGTCATAACACTGCATGTACCCAAAATTATGTGTCTGCTGTGTGAATGAATTCAAATGCTAGCCTCAAAGAGATATACAAATATCCCTGTATAGCTTGTGTGCTTCCAAAAAGCTGACATGATCCCCATCCAGAGAGAAAATTGTGTGACTCACTGTTAGGTTAAATGATTAAACAAGTGGGGAATTACGTGCACATGCTCAAGGTTTTCTGTTCATTATTATGGAAGTATTGGGTGTCTGTTTCCAGTTTAAGTATTTGCAGTTCTTCAATAAAACAGTGGTATCTTTTCTTCTAAATCCAGTTGTTTTTCTTCTACCATTTAATGAAAAAGGAACTGTCAGTCAGTATGCATTCTTCACTAGTGTACAAAATCCTGCTATTTTTATCACAGGGTCACTGTTTATTGACTCTTTTTCTCTTATCTTGTAGAGGTTCAGCACAAATGAATAGTGTATACTGAAAATGAGCGTTTAGATCATCAAAAGACTGACAGGAAGAAAGAAAAATAGGGAGATATGAAAAACACTATATAAAAAAAAAAACAAATATGCAAGGTGATGAATAGATATAAACTGGTGCTGTATACATGTATATGGAATATATTAAATAGATAGGAAAGAGATTTATAGATAGATAGATAGATATGAAAGACACTATAGCAGATAGAGCTTTAAACATATTGCTAATGGAGAGTCAAGAAAAAAGTTATCTCACAAGATTCAGTAGTGTCAGCATTTTTAACAGCGAGCTTAATCAAAGCTGTGCCCTAAAGCCTTTGTTGTAACACGTTAAATTCCATGTTCTTATTTTAAGCGCTGATTAATTTGTGCCTATCTGTAGCAGTGTCAACATGGTGGTGTTAATCAAGTTTGTTTTTTTTTTTTTTTTTTTTTTTTTTTTTGTAATATGAACTTTTTAAACTTTATCTAAATGAGGAAACATGATTTAAATGTATCAGTAAAACATTTTGAGAATAAAGTATATTTCTACTAGTGCCACTATGACTTTCAAGTTATGATTGCAAATAATGTGTAAACAGTCTAAATGTAATTCCACTTACTGCACCTTAAAAACAGAGTATATCAAAAGTTTAATCATTTGATTAAAGTAAAAGAAAACACATTTGAGAAATGAGTGTATTGTATAGATGTGCAAAAGTGAAGAAGCTAAAGATGCCATATTAATAAATTGAACACTGTATATATTAACCTCATTTTGTGCTACTTGCCCTGGTAGCCCTAAGGTGACACCCCCATTAACCTACTGGGCTTTTTACTGCTCTCTAGGTGTGTATATTTATTTGAAAGGCTAATATATATTCACCTTAAGCCTGGTGACATATACATATTCATTTATTTCCTAAATTTGTCAACTTAATTTTAAGTTTTGCAATGTTGCATTAGGTGTACAAAACTGGAAGCAGCCTTGGAATGCCAGTAGTATTTTTAATTTTCATATATATTTTTAAGTACTACAAAAATGAACATAATGTGAAGACATTCTAATATTAATAATAGTAATAATAATGATAATAATCATCATTATCATCATAATAATTCCTTACATTTATAAAGTGCTTTTCTTACTACTCAGAGTGCTTTACATAGTGAGTGGGGAGCCACTTCGACCACCACCAATGTACAACATCTATCTGGATGATACAATGGTAGTCATTTTGCACCAGTATGCTCACCACATGTTAGCTGTTAGATGGTGAAGGGGTGAGAGACAGTTAGCCAGTTACAGACAGGGGATGATTAGCGAGCCAACAAGGTTAGACTGTGGTGGGCAATTTAGCTTGGACATCGGGATACACACTGCTCTTTATGAAGGGCGCCCAGGGATCTTTTATGTCCACAGAGAGTCAGGACCGCAGTTTTATGTCTCATCTGAAGAATGGTGTCATTTTAACAGCACAATGTCCCTGTCACTGCATTAGGGCATTCATCTTGTCCGTCTGCCTCTCTGGACAGTAGGGCAGGGTCAGTCATCCTTCTTGGGTGTTTTTTTTTTTTTTTTGGCTGCAAGGATGAAGAAGGTAAAGACAATGTTAACGTCAGTGCCCCCTCTCATCCCGGAGTGGAACTGCTTACCTTACCAGAACCAGGAAGGTGGTCCCCAGATGTGCATGCTTGACACTATCCTATCTATCTCTCTATCTCTCTCTATCTCTATCTCTATCTCGTTCCAGACTACAGTACATGGAGCAGGTATAGGTAAATGAGCACTGAGTAAATTATATATTTATAAAATGCTGTGACTGTACTATAAAAGTTAACCTTCATACTAATAAATAATATTTGTTTAAATATGCACAAATACAAAAAGGCAAGCCCTGCTGCCTCGCAGCTTCAGCATTCTGGGCATAAATTCTAGACTTATCACTGTATGTGGATTTCTTTACCCATGTAAAGAGAACTTCATTTGCTTCATACATTCTAAAGATTTTCATGTCAGGCTTACTCTGAATTGTCCCAGTGTGAGTGAATTTAGGTGTATGGTATAGGTTTGATTGTTGCCATACCAGGCTGCAGTTCTCCTTGCGATACTATTATGGAATACTTTAAGCAGGTTCAGAATTTTTGCAAGAGATCTGTCCTTCAATCAAAGTAATTACTAGTTAAATATGTTAAATACTGGCAGACGCCGAGGCTTAAACGTAAATATTGGACATCTGCCCAGAGTGTAGAAGCTGACTCTTTAAGTTAAACTCAATAATTGTTTAAGCAATGGTGTCATTAATATTTTACAAAGTGCTATAAGGAATGATCAAATATGTATTATGCCTATTTATTTGTGTGTCGTACCATGCAAATTACTTAAAAATTAAGTGGATGTTTTTTAACTGCTGTTTGATTTAAGCAAAACGTATGTTTACTACCTTCTAATCAAAAATCAATATTACCAGGAATACATATAGATGCTGATATATACTGTTTATGCTGTGAGAAAGCTGAGATCATTATCATAATGTCAGTGTTTGGAAGGCTATAAAGTTGACATTTTCTTCAAACTCAAGTAATAAGGATGGCAGTCGAAGAATCGCTTAAGGTCTTAAGCCTGTGTCCCGGTACTTCTTTTGTTAAGAATGGGTAGTTCACTGTATTGTATGTACCGAGCATATGCAGTATGTACCTTAACGTTATAATGATTATATTATAGCTTGCACTTTCTTTTCTTACTGAACAAAATTAGTGTCTTTAATAGATGGGATAAATAAATTCCATGTTTCAAGTAAATTGGTGTATTAAGTTGGTCTGGGGTAAATGCCCTTAGATGGACTGTATGTAAGAGAAGGGTAGCAGACACTTTGTGCTTGTTTTGGTAATGACCAATTTTCAGAGAAGATGGTGGCTAGATGAAGGCAGTGTAAACAATCGCAAAGGAGATATGACTACAAAACTGGACTATTGCACGAAATTCTATGCAATTGCGTATGTAATTGTTTTGTGATCTTACAAATGTGGAACTGACCTGTGGCACTGGCAATTTATGAGGAAACCTAGAGCATGTGTTTTTGATGTTGGCACTCCATAGCATTGATAATCTGTGGAATATGCCAATTATGTTATTAAAGTTTCGAATGGTGTAATTCTTTGTCCCAATCCCCATTATTGGAGCGGGTAAATAGAAATCCACATTAGGGAGATCGTATGGGCCAGCCCAGTGTGGTAAAGGACTGAAGGCATAGCCTTGTACATCTCAAGCACCATTAACTCACTGTGTTACCCTTTGCAAGTCTGTGTGCTGGTTGTGGAAACAAAATGTAAAAAATACTAACACTGTAATTTGCAAATTGAATTAAAACTATAAAATCAAATGGTTAAAGGTTTACTTGAGGTTTCGTTGAAATTTAAACTCGTTTTTGTTATAATGACAGTATTGACTTTAAATAAACTTGATTTTCAGTTGATCTTTCTTTTATAGACACAACTCCAAGGTGCTTTGCAAATATTGTACAATTTCTTATTGTATGTCTGATGTTAAGTAATCTCCTCAGGATCACAAATTCAGTTGAGTTTATTGTATTTAACTTGCAGCCTTGTGCCACCCTATTTAGTGGTTAGACCACCAGCCAGAATTTAGAAAAGTTGAGGACACAGTTTAAATAGGCTTGTGCAGGATTAAAAAAAATAGTATATAGTCAAGCCGGTTACTGTCAGGAACAAACTTTTCATCCTCTCAGTAAAGTTTCTGTTTTCATGACATGGCTTCAAAATGATGAAATAAGTTGTTGTAAAGTCGTTTCTTCACAGTCGACCAAATGCATTGCTACACCTCCTGTTTACTATTGCCTTTGCTTTTACCTAAGGCCATTTCAGCTCAGTTTTATTATTGTCCAGTACTTAACCACCGACAGTTAATTTAACCTGCACATCTTTGGGATGTGAGAGGAACTAGGAGAATATTGGAGTATCTGGAAAATTATATGAACCTAAGGAAAATGTAAGAACGTCAGACAGACAGTGACTAGGCTGTGAATGGATCCTAATTCTCTGTAAGTAAGAGGCAGCAGCAGCATCATTCCAGTCCTTCCAAGACAGCATCACAGAGTTTTGTGGATAATGGGAAGAAATATGGTGATTGCTGTGAATTTATTTTACATATATTGTGAGTTGTGGAACTTGTTGAAAATATGAAGCTTATGACTAAAATGACAATCTGCAGTATTATTATTTTAAAATTTTTGGTTGATGCCTTTATACAAGGCAATGTATGGTATCAGAATATGTTACACTGTTTACAGGTATCTTTTCATTAAGATTTTCATATATAAAAATCCTAAGCCTAAAAGTGCAACAATTTTGTGCAACGATTTCATGTCACATTTTTTGTCACGCTTTAAATCGGCTTATTTTAAAACCTATATATGTGTTTCGTATCATTCTTTTCAGAATTTATTGAACTTTAATGTGATGTTGTTGGATTTTCAGATTCTTATTCCGTTTTTAAATTATAAACTAAAAAATATCATGAACTCACAAAAGATTTAACCACAGCTGGGGCCGTAAATAAGACAAAAAGTAGGCAGCTGCCGTACAGGCTTTTAAATGTAAGATGCAGATCGCATGGCACGGCAGCAGCAGCAGCAATCCAGCAGCTGATCAAGCAAAGAGGAGGTTAAAAAAAACTGTATTTGTTACCCATTTTATCACCGTTTAAGAGTGGGTTTGGAGGAGCGACCCGTCTCTTTGGGGTGTGTTCAGCCCCCCTCTTCACAACGAGAGAGGTGGAGACGCGAAGTGGTATGCACATAATGCCAGCCGACGGGGTTGGCGATCGAAGCGTGCAGGGGGGAACCCCCTAGTGTGTGTGTGTGTGTGTGTGTATAATTATATATAATAATAATATATATATATACAGTGGGTACGGAAAGTATTCAGACCCCCTTCAATTTTTCACTCTTTGTCATATTGCAGCCATTTGCTAAAATCATTTAAATTAATTTTTTCCCTCATTAATGTACACACAGCACCCCATATTGACAGACAAAAAAAAGAATTTTTGAAATTGTTGCAGATTAATTAAAAAAGAAAAACTGAAATATCACATGGTCCTAAGTATTCAAACCCTTTGCTCAGTATTTAGTAGAAGCACCCTTTTGAGCTAATACAGCCATGAGTCTTCTTGGGAAAGATGCAACAAGTTTTTCACACCTGGATTTGGGATCCTCTGCCATTCCTCCTTGCAGATCCTCTCCAGTTCTGTCAGGTTGGATGGTAAACGTTGGTAGACAGCCATTTTTAGGTCTCTCCAGAGATGCTCAATTGTGTTTAAGTCCGGGCTCTGGCTGGGCCATTCAAGAACAGTCACAGAGTTGTTGTGAAGCCACTCCTTCGTTATTTTAGCTGTGTGCTTAGGGTCATTGTCTTGTTGGAAGGTAAACCTTCTGCCCAGTCTGAGGTCCTTAGCACTCTGGAGAAGGTTTTTGTCCAGGATATCCCTGTACTTGGCCGCATTCATCTTTCCCTCGATTGCAACCAGTCGTCCTGTCCCTGCAGCTGAAAAACACCCCCACAGCATGATGCTGCCACCGCCATGCTTCACTGTGGGGACTGTATTGGACAAGTGATGAGCAGTGCCTGGTTGTCTCCACACATACCGCTTAGAATTAAGGCCAAAAAGTTCTATCTTGGTCTCATCAGACCAGAGAATCTTATTTCTCAACATCTGAGTCCTTCAGGTGTCTTTTAGCAAACTCCATGCGGGCTGTCATGTGTCTTGCACTGAGGTATGTGTGGAGACAACCAGGCATCACTTAGTTGTCAGCTCTTTCCCTAGGAAATGACATTCTGTGGATAATGGATATGCATGGCAGAACCTTTGACCTAGGGGCAGAAGGTGTTTGCAGTAATTTACAGTATTTCATGGTTTACATTTTTTGCATGTCTCACATAATTTAAGTAACTACCCCTTGCTCTTCGATGAAATTAATTTATTTAATTAGTTTTAAAAGTAACAGGAACATTTTCAAACCAGCTTAATCCAATTCAGGGTTCTTGGGCAGACAGATTTAGACACAAGCTAGCATAACTAACCGTAGACAGGACACCAGCCTAGGGACACTGACACTAACCACACAGTGCTAATTTATAATTGCCAAGTAAACTATACTGCAATGTGAAAGAAAAACAGGAGCATCCACAAGGACAATGGGGCAAAGGCAAACTTCACACAGACTGTGACCATGCCCTGGATTTAATCTCAGGACACTCAAACTGTGAAATGTTGGCATTACTAACCACTCCGCTACCATGCTACCCTTTATGGACATTGTAATATATCCAGATATTTACATTTACTTAGGTAAACTATGCAGTATTGTATATACGTAATTCAAAAGTTAATAGTTAACATTGTAACATTCTGTGAAATATTTACATTAATTGTATTTTCTGCAATCTTGGCTTTATGGTCAGGTGAGAACCTCATGTGGCTAATTGTTTAAGCTACCCGAATATTCAGCAGAACATTCCACAATGTAGAAGTAGTTACCTTGAAGGATTTTCCCTACCTTTTGTTAGTAATTTAGTGCAAAAGTCATATTAACTTAGCTACCTAGTCCTGTAAAGCATTCTTTCAAATGGAACCTTTTTCTTAGAAGGATATTTCATATTTCAACAGTAATCAGAAGCTCATCGTGAAATTAAGAATCCTGATGCTCCTGCTATAGGGTCTGGTCTCCTGTGACCCTAAACTGGATTAAGCAGGTTTGAGAATGTTGTTAGTTTGTCATTCAAGGGCTGGAATGCAAGCTTGGCAATTAAAGCTGCCTAGTCAGAGAAAACACAAGAGTTTGAGTTCCCGACTGAGTAATTAGAGGCGCTTTCTGTCACAGCCATACTAGGACAATAAATGTAGTTCAGAGGAAAGAAAGGGGATACATGGATCAAGAAAAATGACAATGTCAAGCTGAAGTGATCTTTACTGGCACTGTATTTCTCTCTTCTCAGAATATATTTTAGTCATCTCAAAATAAGGTTTGGCATCTTACAATGCATTGGTGTGATGCTGAGAATGATTTACTTTTGCCAAAATAGTCCCAGCTCTCTGTGAACTTGCACTGGATTAAGAGGCTACCAAATATGTGTAGATGAGAGTCGTTTGAAGATACTGCTATGTTTGCTACCCTTCTGTGATTCGGACTAGGTGTTGCATTTGGAAAACAAAAATAATATTCCAGACCATTTGGTCAGAAGAGCATAAAATTCCATACCACAAGTTTGTTCTTCAAAATTTCAGTTGAAATTTTCTCTTAATATTATAAAGTTGATTTGAGATATCAAAAAGTTAAATAATTTATACTGTACATATATGTGGCTCATTGACTACCCTTAAATTTTCTAACACATTTTCCAGTTCAGGGTTAAAGGATGCAAGACAGGAACAAAACCTGGATGGCGCACCAGTGTCATTGGTTATATTCAATTCTGTTTTCTTACGCAGCCACCTTCTTATTAGATAAGCTCAGACTGAAGTATATTTTCATGAAACATGCAATGTGTACATACAGTAATTCATCTTTAACTGTCAAAATGTCTTTTTGTGTTTGGCATCAGTAAAAGCACCATCTGCTTTTCATAAATTTACCTAATTTTATAAAAAAAAGTTTTCAGGTGTCACATTTTTATACAACTGCTCTACATTTTGAACACTTCCATGTCTTTTGCATTGGTTTTAACCCCAGTATTGTCTTTGATGGATTTTCCACTGCATATAGTGTGCTTTGTTTGTTCACAAGCCATACAAACAACCTAAATGGTATGTTTCAGCTTAGAAATGTGAAAGGTTTGGTCATGTGCGGTATGACATGGGATCCAAAATAAATGTTGGAGCACCAACTGGGTTGCCCTGTTTAATCAACAAAATGAAGCACAACAAAGTAGCACTAGTGCAGACACATAGAAATATTGGGTTGCTATGACATCTTATTCATGGTATCCGGTTGGGAGTAGAGCTCTGTCTCCATCTGAGTGTTTGTCTAAATGAGACACCACCTTCCAGGAATGACAATGGAATATGTGGTCCTCTGACCGAAAGTGGCAAGATCAGTTGCCCTTACTGTGCATCTTCTCTTTGCTAGGGAAACAGAAAGAGATGATACTGTTAGTTACAGTGTCTCCTTTCATCCCAGGTCTTAGTAAAGTGACATAACTTTACAAAACACAAAAGATATTTCAAATGTCAGTTTTATAAAACTGCTGCACATTTACGTACATTGACTGTAATTTAATTTTTAACTTTTTCTTGTTTGATCTTTAACCGGTTTAAACTTTAGTCACCTGCTTGCTTTGACATTGTACACTGAATACTTCTTACTTCTTGTATAAGTAATGTAATCTGTCATTCTATTATGGTACAGTTCTTCTGCTTCATACGTTTTGTGAATTGTTTTGTGATTGGACCACATGTTTCCTATTAGTATCTGATTAGCTACACCAGTCTAACATTCTTTGCCCATTCTAATTCACCACTCCTTCCAAGCCGTGTTTTCTCATTGTTCCATGTCTCAGTCCTTTCTGGTTACCAATATTGTCATTCCAGTTTTCTATTACTATTATGTGCTGGGCACTGGATTGCATTTTTTAACGGCTGTTGCAGATCTGCATCATTAGGGTTAGGGTTAGTTAACTTGTATTAGTCCTGTTTTCTCCAATAGATGTTCATATTCATTATTTTTGGTTCCAATCTTCTTTTTCATCTCATTGCTTACGGTTATTCCCACTACTGCCACCACTCTACTTGGAGATCACAAAAATTTGAGAGTATATCTGGATTTATCATTTCACTCCTTTTCTTTTTTATTTCAGATATTTCTAGTCTCTGTATCCAGTTAGACCAACCATTTTCATGACGCGAGTATTGTCTCTGAATCATTCATCCCCTATGAGGATGATTATCCCAATGACAAGGGCCCCATTCTTTCAGGACAACTGGTCTTTGGTCCATAGCTGCTTATTGTGATTATTCAACGGCTATCCCATTTCCAAATCTTCCTTCATCTGCCACTTGGAGAAGTGAGAGGAGCTGTCATCCCATTATATTCAAAAAATAAAGACAGAATTTATATAGTGTATTTGAATCAGTCCTGTATTCAGCTATCACGTTCCCTGTGTAGTTCATTTTCATGAAGAAATTGCGAGCTTCAGTTTTTTATTGTATGAGTTGAACATGACAAGAGTGGCCTTGTTGACCATCAAGTTTCTCTCCAAACTCCAATTGTAAAAGCATAGGAAAAGAGCAAAATAGGAAGGGGTAATGTATACAAATGGTGCCTCCAAAACCTCCCATAGCATTTCAAAGCAACATCAAAATAAGGTAAACTAATTTATAGCTTGCATATCTAGATATTTTGACATGACCATAATGGATAATTGCTCTTCTGAAAAAAATGTATTCAAAGTATCAGCTTCTGGTGAGTTTTATGAAAGTCTCCAGTTGTGCCCCAGCCACACAATCCAGTTTCCCTGTATATACATTTTTGACTTATTAGAGGACTTTTCGTTTTGCTGTATATTTGATATTTATTCAATATAGTTGCCAATGCTTAAAGTAAAGGGAGAAGTAAAAAAAAAAATCCAAACAAACTAATGAAATAGCTGAATATGCTAGGCACAATTACACTGGGATAAAGTTATGAAGAGAATGCATCCCTTAAGGCCCCGAGTTCCATGCCTGTCATTCTTAAATGAGGTTATCTCTGTCTAGAGGCTCAATCTAACCAACCCTTAACCAGAGGCTATTTTTGACTAATTAAGCACATTGTCTAATTAGACTTTTTTTTCTCTTGACTTTAAATTACACTGTAGTGTAAATTCTCCTTCTTTAAGCCTGTTCATCTTCATAGGCGTCTAGTAAAACATCTTTAAGTCCGCATTAAAGATATGCACGTTAGTTTAATTAGCAACTCTGAATTGGTATGTCGCCAGTGCATCCAATGGCATCTTATCCAGGGTAAGGTTCTGGATTTCTGCTTAATTTTATACAGACTCTCATTGACTCTAAACTAAATATTGAAAAATGGATGGATAATATCACATCATGGTCATGTACTGGTCAATTGGTGCAGATTATCAGACGCCTCCTAATAATTTCAGAGGATTTTTCATATTTGGTGCTTCATGCTGCTAGTGGAATAAATCTCAGTCTACAGGTTTTGAGTTATTTATGATGATTTAACTTTCAAATGATGCCAGAATTACTTGGTGACATGAATGGGAGCTTTTTGGCATTTTCCAAGCATTTGCTAAATACTGATGTTAAACACCCTTAATACTCACAATAAGAAATCTTGCATACAATAAAGGATTATTTGGTTATTTGAATGCTAATCATCAAATCGTTTTATTATAATATCATGAAATTATTTGACCAATTTTATCAGTTATGAGTTTCGCCATTAGCAAATTAAGTCCTCATATCTCATCATTTTAAATCTGCTTGCAATTAGAGCAAACTCTTGAATAGCTGGTCAGTCATACTTCATCAAGATAGATAGATTCATACTTTATTCATCCATCCATCCATCCATCCATTATCCAACCCGCTGAATCCAAGCACAGGGTCACGGGGGTCTGCTGGAGCCAATCCCAGCCAACACAGGGCACAAGGCAGGAACCAATCCTGGGCAGGGTGCCAACCCACCACAGGACACACACACAAACACACCAAGCACACACTAGGGCCAATTTAGAATCGCCAATCCACCTAACCTGCATGTCTTTGGACTGTGGGAGGAAACCGGAGCGCCCGGAGGAAACCCACGCAGACACGGGGAGAACATGCAAACTCCACACAGGGAGGACCCGGGAAGCGAACCCGGGTCCCCAGGTCTCCCAACTGCGAGGCAGCAGCGCTACCCACTGCGCCACTGTGCCGCCACTTTATTAATCCCAAGGGGAAATTCACAAATTCAAAGTGACATGAATGAAAGAAATTTACATACATCTGTCCTTGAACATAAGTATCTTGAAAAAACTCCTGTAGACATGGAAACAAGTGCCAGCCAAATGTAGACAATGACCAGCCTGCTAAACATCCATTCATTCATTATCAAATCTGCTCAATTCAGTTCATAGCTAAAAGGCCAGAACCTTTTCCCGGGATCATCAAGCACAAGGCAGCAGTCAAAATTGGGTGGGATGCTGGTCAATAGCAGGGCATGCTCACACACACACCCACACTCACTGAAGCAGGGCCAATTTAGAGTCATTAGTTAGCATTCTTGTGATGTAGTCAGAAAGCAAGTGAAAAACCAGGTGGAAAAAGGAGCAATATGCAAACAATGAACAGCCCAGGATTTAAAACCGGGCTGCCCTAAAAAGGAGTGTTCAGTTAATGAAGTGCTAAAGTAAATTGTATTAGAATGTGTTAAAAACTTCTGCTTTTTGTTAACATGTGAGTATATCCTGCTCATCAGTCACTTTCCTGAAAAGATAGAATGGGTGCAGTCATAACACCATTTGGGGATGTGCTTGAATTCCAGAGGCGGAAAAAGCAGGATACACATTGAGACCTCCAGCTCAACTTCTATATGATTATATCCCTTTCATATCAACCATTCTTTGAGAAAACATTTGGCTTGTTAATGTTCATAGAATTATCCCTCACTTAATGAAGTAGATGTATTTCAAGACTTTAGTTAATTATAACAAAATTCATTCTTTTAGGTCGGTGTACTATGGGAGCAATATGGACATATGGACGTGTACTGCAATGACTCGGGAGGGAGGGGAGCAGGGGATAGGCATTGCTTATTCTACATTCAAAAAGGCTGTCTCATTCCCTGGCCGGCCTCCAAAACCACTTCTGCTGTTGCTGCTGCCCTGGCATCTTTCATGCAGCTCCTTGCGCACTCCTCTGCCTCATCCACTTCCTTACATTCTTGCTGCCAGCTCTGCCTCACACTTCTGTTAGCGTCAAAGACAACACCATTGGCACTCTCTTTCCCCAAAGTAATGAGGCAGTCTATGCCATTATCCTTAAAAGTACATGCCAGTGGCCACGCATTCAGGCCATTGGATTTTAGTAGAGCATACATTCCTAATGCTTGCAGGTTAGTGCTGCCTTTCTGCATTCCATCTTCCATGCTGTTCACAATCTTCTTTCATGGCTGGCTGCTATACAGCATTTCTTGCCTGCAGCTTCTACTTTTGTTATAATCTGCATTTTAGTTTTTTTTTAATTTTGCTTTAAAATTAAATGTGATACTTTAAAAATATTAAAATAACTAAAGTATATGTAAAGTGCTTACGTATTCAAGTATAATAACTTCATGTTATTAAAATAATAGACTCCTTTCTCTGTTTTCTGAATTTGTCTGTCTTAATACAGACTATCATGAAAGTTCTGAGCACCTCCTCTGGGTGAAATATGAGTCTGTTACCATGCTAAAAACTGTAATACTTAGTTACCAAAATCATTAGAACATTAGAACAATTTAGACGAGAACAGGCCATTCAGCCCAACAAAGCTCGCCAATCTTATCCACTTATTTCTTCCAAAAAATCATCAAGTCGAGTTTTGAAAGTCCCTAAAGTCTTACTGTCTACCACACTACTTGGTAGCTTATTCCCAGTGTCTCTTGTTCTTTGTGTAAAGAAAAACTTCCTAATGTTTGTGTGAAATGTACCCTTAACAAGTTTCTAACTGTGTCCACGTGTTCTTGATGAACTCATTTTAAAATAACAATCTCGATCCACTTTACTAATTCCCTTCATAATTTTAAACACTTCAATCATGTCACCTCTTAATCTTCTTTTGCTTAAACTTTATAGGCTCAGCTCTTTTAATCTTTCCTCATAATTCAACTCCTGTAGACCTGGAATCAGCCTAGTCGCTCTTCTCTGGACTTTTTCTAGCACTGCTATGTCCTTTTTGTAGCCTGGAGACCAAAAATGCACACAGTACTCTAGATGAGGCCTCACCAGTGTGTTATAAAGGTTGAGCATAACCTCCTTGGACTTGTACTCCAAACATCATGTTATATAACCTAACATTCTGTTAGCCTTCTTAATGGCTTCTGAACACTGTCGGGAGATCAATAGCTTAGAGTCCACTACGACTCCTAAATCCTTCTCATAAGGTGTGCTCTCAATTTTCTGACTGCCCATTGTGTATTCAAACTTAACTTTTTTACTTCCTATGTGTAATACATTTACTGACATTAAATTTCATCTGCCACAAATCTGCCCAAGCCTGTATGCTGTCCAAGTTCTTCTATAGTGATATATTGGATTTCAAATTATCTGCTAATCCACCTATCTTGGTATCATCTGCAAACTTAACCAGCTTGTTACTTATATTCCTATCTAAATCATTTATATAATATATATATTAAAAATAGCCCTAGCACTGACCCTTGTGGAACACCACTCTTAACATCGGCCAATTCTGATAAGGTTTCTCGCACCATCACCCATTTTCTGTTTCAGTCTACATTTACTACTTTAGTCCATAAAGTGAACCACAGTTTTTTGTAACACTTCATAAAACCTGTCATTTTTTTGATAAAGTGTGCTTTTGCTTATCCATCCATACTACAACATCATCACCATCATCATCATCATCATCATTATTATTATTATTATTATTATTATCTCTCTATTATATAAAAAATTCCTGGGACGAGATGAGACTTTTTTCATGAGATTTTTTTCAAGTCACGCCCTCCTCTCAACCATATTCAACCACGCACACAGTACTCTCACCTCTCATTCATGTGAATGCTTTTGACAGACACAGTTCCTGCTCTCTCAGTTCTTATAAATTTTAACGTTTTACTCACTTTAAGTTCTCAATTAAAGAAGACATATCATGTCCCAATCTTATTGAAGAATTTCATCCTGAAGGGTTGTCAACAGAATAAATGAGTACACGTGCAATCCTAGCACAGAGAAATGATGAAGTCAAACAAATTAACACCAAAAATGTCGATTGGTTACACGGCAAATTGGTTAAATGCGTATCAATAGACTATGCTGAAACAGTTGGTGGTGATTGTGCGGAAGATGAAAATATCAACTTACAATATCCCGAAGATTATCTACAATGATCGTTAACATCGTCCGGTCTTCCAACGCACAAATTACTGTAGAAAGAAGGATGTATCCAAGAAAGGTAATGTAGTACATCTTCCGTGGATAACATTAGACAACAAAGGAGATCTTGATATGTCATTTGTATTAAAACGTTAGAATAGCTTTTGCAAAGACAATTAACAAATCTCGGAGCCAAACATTTGAAAAAGCTGTTTTATTTAATAGAGAGAAAGAAACGAAATTCAGTCATGGGCAGTTATATGTTGCATTGTCACGATGAATGTCCAAACACAGAATCAAAATTCAATGCAATATTGATGAAAATTTTATTTAAAAAAATGTTTTTACTGAAGTTTTACAGTAAAAGTGTAAGTTTAAAAAGTATTTGCATGTTATTTTCAAAGCGCAATGAATAACTATAACACAACATGGAACATAATTTACTTTCAAATTATTGGTTTTACTATTTTTTAATATGGTTAAATACTCGCTGTAATGTAAAATAGTTCTATTATGCATATGTAGCAATTCCCATGAAAATAATCTGTTTAAATTGTACATCCGCATCCCCAAACACGAGTGACAGAAGTGCAAAGAGGCTAGCGCGTAGTGCAGGCCCAGGGGTTGGTGAGCAAAGCAAGCAGGGGGCAGAGCCCCCTAGTTATCAATATTAATATTATTATTAATATTAATGTTTGGCTGACGCCGCGATCCAAGGTAGCTTACTAAATTTTAAAGGTACAATTGGCGACGTTTCTTTTGTTTATTTCCAGTTGGAACACAAAAGGAGGTGAAGTGACTTGCTTATGGTCACACAGTGTCAGTAGTGGGATTTGAACTCATACATGAATTCATCAATTTTCTGATCCTGTTGCTGTTGGTAATTAAAAAAAAAAACACTAAACTAAAAACAGTGACAGTCATGGAGTTACAAAAATACCATTGTAAATGCACCCTTGTGGAGCAGTTGTAGCAGTTTGCTATTAGCTGTGTTTAGAAGTATTAATGTATAGCTTTGCTACTGTTTATAGAAAAGTCAGAAGAAGTTTGTTTATTGCCTGAAGCTCATGTGGCCTCCCCTGAACCAAGCTGGCTAAAAAAATAATTACATTTATACAGACAGTGAGTGGGGAACCATGTCCACCAATGTGTAGCATACACTTGGATGATGCAACATCAGCCATTCTTTCACCAGTACACTCACAACATGTTAACTATTAGCTGTTGAAGTGCTGAAGGAGATAGTTAGCCAGTACGGGACAGGGGATGATTAGGAGCCGGAAGGGGCAAGGCCATGGTGGGCAGTTTAGCTAGAACATTGGGAAACACCCAGCTCTTATGGAAGGAAGTCTAGGGATCTTTTGTAAGCACGGGGAGTCAGGAGCTTGGGTTTTACATCTTGTATATGCACCAATTTTCACAACATAGTGTCCCCTTCACTGTACTGGGGCATTGAGATCCACACACAGACCACAGGCTAATCACCCCCTGATGGCCTCACCAAAACGTCTTCCAGAAGCAGCACAAGATCTTCCTTGATGGCCTCATATCCAAGTACTGTTTAGCTTCAGGTGACTTACCTTTTCTGAAGTGCAGGTGATATGACTGCTGACCCTGATGCTACAACTGACGACTTCATAGCAGTTTGCTATTATCTATGAGACATACTTCTTAGTCATTGAAAACACCCATAATCACTTTGAGCTTATTTTCTTGTACTCTTCGCTAATGTGCAGTACTCTGGGCCCAGCTGTTAGACTCCAGCACATGATTAAGCGTCAGCGGCAAACTCAACTTGCTTAGTAACATCTGTGGATGTCTTTTAACATGACTGAAGAACACAAATATTCCTTTCATTAAACTGCCATTAGAGTCATATTTTGAGGTTTTTTTTCCCCATATTCTATTTTCTATTCATTCATCAAAGGGTTTATTTTTAGATTTTTTTCCATCCTGTGTCTACTTCCTTTTGAAGCATTTAATTTATTTTCCTCAATAAAGATACTGGTTCTTAAATCTCACTGACCATTTAGTGACAATACAGTGATGTTTTTTCCCAGCAAATAAGGTAGGCAGTAGTTAAAAAAAAAAAAAAAAAAAAAAAAATCAACTGTTGGTAAAGATTTTTTAGAAGTGTCAATTTGCATGAAAATAAATGCACTTGACAGCATATGACAACATACAATGAAGAGATTTTTTGTGACGACAAATATTAGAACATAAGGGCATTTCCAAGAGCAACGAGGCCATTCAGTCCATCCAAGTTGTTTGGCTAGCCATTAGCTGCATGTCCTAACCTCTCCCCCTCATTCACCACCAGGTGTTAGGTGTAGGGTACGATTGGGTTCCACTACCAACCTGCCTTATATGTACTGTCATTGCCTTTATCCAGGCGGTGATTCATCACAGAGGTTTTGGAGGCTGAGGTGGTACCTTATCTGCAGAGGTTACAAATGCCGTACCACATATGGCTCAAAATGTCCCATAGCTCATGAATGACCACCATGTGCCACTTCATCCCTCGTCTGCACGGTCACCAGATTTGTCCACCATTACGCACTTCTGGGACATGGTCAGACAATGGCTGGTGTGCCAGAGACCACCAGCGGCGTGATGAACTAAGGGCACATATAGAAGCTGCATGGCATGTCATTCATCTAACAGACGTCCAATCTGTCTTCCTGTATATGCCAGACGATGTATAAGCAGTATGGAATTAGCGTTCTTTTGGTACCAACCCGACACAGACTGCCAACGGAGGCACAGGTGAAAATGAAACAAAAATATTTATTTTCTTCATCTGGGGGCCACTTCTTCCCCGTGTCCCCCAGCCATAACACAGTCCACAAAAACACACCAAACAAAACAAAACACCCCAACACACTCTTCTTATCCTGCACTCCTCCTAGGCAGCGTCGTTGTTGTTGTTGTCGTCGTCGTCGTCGTCATCGTCGTCGTTGTTGTCGTCCTCCCGACTCTGGCGCCTGTAGTGGTGACTGTTGGCTCCTTTTATAGCCCACCCGGAAGTGCTGTAGGTGCTCGTTGACCTACTTCCAGCTGCACTTCCGGGCGTGGCTGCGCTCCCACCCAGATGGGCTCGTTAAGCCGTGCAGCTCCCCCTGGCATTGGCCGCAGAGCCCAACAGGAATGAGCTCCGGTGTTCCAAAATTGTGGCCCCGATGCAACCCAGGGAGGCTGCCATCAAGTGTTCCAGGGAACGTACCGTGAATCCCATGGCTGCTCCCCCAGATCTTGTGTCAAAGGGGCATCCTGGCCGGGCATGGGTCCCGGCTGTCCATCACAGCAGTTACCTTCACTAGTTATTTGTTTTGCCTTCTACATGTACTGTATAACCGAGCTGTACTTTTTATCATGTACTCCATATATCATTAGTAATCTGCCATATAAATATTGTTTTGACATCTAATGTCTTTTGTTGGTGTTTCAAATTTAATGGTAACTAGTGTGAATTACTGCACCTCCTTATGTGAAGAAGTGTTTCAGTGGTTTCAATCTTGAATGCAATTCCAGTGTGTTTCTGCTGGTGTCCTTAAGTAGGTGATTCACTAATTAACTGCAAGAATTCTGAAGGGCGGATCATATATCCATGAATATGAAAATGAAGCACACTCTTCCTCACTCATACAAGGACAAGTTTTATATTAAGTATTGTATGTGTTAGGGATGTAATTCAGAACTGGAGAAAACTTTTACAGCAATCTGATCTGGGAATTCAGCTCAGGCTTCCATACTGTCCAATTCTGAAGATGTATAATTATTTTATAAATTTGTAAGTAAGTAAAATTTTATATTAAATGTAATATAAATTGAACAGTCTTTAAATAAATAGAACATTATCTAAAATATGGGTCAATCTTTTAAAATTGTTGTTGGAAAACATATACTGTACCTGTATGTATTTTCTTTCTTTGTTTTTAATTTGTTTGGTATAATTTGTTCATTTTCTTGTAATGTTCTTTATATTGAAGCCAAAGAATTTTCTTGAGTATCACATCCAGCTCTGAATTGCTAAATACAGCTCCTTGTATGACTTCTGTTTTTGATTCTTGTCCATGATACCCTAAATGAAGTTCAAACAATCATTCCTCCTTTTGCCAAGGGAGTTTCCCAACTTTTGAAAGTCATGTTTCCATTCTAAAAATAGCAACTGCACTGAACTAAAAGGGTGGGGTTTGAACTAAAATTGTACAGTGCACAGAGAGTTTTAACTCCGCAGTGCTCATTTCTGAGGCCCTGTGTCAACAAGGCCACAGGAAAATTAAAGACTTGGACATGGCGGTTTACGAACATGAATGTGAAATTCAGAATTGAGTCATACATGAGGCAATGATTAGACATACATGAACAAATCTTTTTGGAGTCAGAGTATTGATTTCTACCCATCCATTTTGTTTGTACTGTGCCTGTGACACACTATATGCTATTATTTAGGTGGTAAGCAAATCAAGGTCTGTTTTAATAACCTAAGATCAAAACATGCCAAGTCTAATAGAGTATGTACAGTGTATTGTGAAAGGAGGGGGGCCGCATGACAGCACTGCAAATTGCTATATAAAAATGTCGCCTTGTTTAAAGGAATACACAAAAAATATTATTATTTAATAACAGTAATAATAATAATAAAAAAAAAAATTTTTCAATCTCATTTTTCATGTAGAATGGAGGAAACAAAGATTCCAAGAAAACAGAGGACTATCTTGACCAATTCTGGATAATAGAAAACACTTGAAAAAATGAAAAAAATCTTAAAGTTATTTGTGGTGCATAATCCACATGTCAAGTTGTCCGGTCATATGCTCACAGTATCCAAAGCACATTTAATTTTACTAAAATATTGTTAAATAAACCACCTCTGGAAAACATTCTTATGAACGAAAATGAAGCATACTTGGATGCAAATGAGCATTTGAATTTCAGACCTGCCTCCCCTCGTTACAATTTTATTCCTAGCAGTGAGCCACAACTGGAGGATCTCATGAAAACTGTATAGGCGAATTGATCTTCTGTTTCTTGAAACATCACAGACAAGCACAAGTAGGAGGCATTTTCTTCCTGATAAAGGTTTTCACTTGCTTTTCTTTAACTTTTAATCTTTAGTTCTACATGTCTCTCAGTGAAAGCCTTTTGTTGATATCATCTGAATCACAGTGTTTGCCAGTGAATAAACTACTGCTGGCCTTGATTCCTGACCAGTGAGTGAGGTGGAGGCAGATCTTCAATCTAAATGCTCATTCACGTCTGAACGTGTTCCATTTTCATTGTCATGAGCCTTTTCCAGAAGTGGTTAGCTTAATAACATTTTAGTAAAAAATGTGTGTTTGGGACATTGTGAGTCTACAACTGGTTGACTCAAATTGTGGACACGAGGAATTTAAGATTTTCAATGGACTTTTTCATATTGTTAACAGTTGTCCACTTTTGGTTGTCTATTATATATTATATAATAGCCATCCCCTGATGCTTCGCCCTCGGAGTAGTGAAACAGGACAGTGAGGAGGGCATCGCCCAGCTCTCTACTCCTGATGTCACTCTTTCCCCTTCCCTTGGTCCGCAGCCTCTGTCTCGAATTAGCGCGAATATATCGCTCCTGGAATCAAACTATGATTCTTGGTGCAATGAGAGAAGTCACAAAATCAACCAAAGTGTTCAAGCAAATTATATAAAAATAAACAGATTTAAATCCATTAAAGTAGTTTTCTCTTTCGCTAACTAAGCAGAGTTAAGGTTACACCCCGAGAACTATGATACTTGGCGCAATGAGAAAATCGCAAAATCAATGGAATGTTCAGGCAAATTATAGAAAAAAACGATCTAAATCCATTAAGTAGTTCTCTTGTGAAAGCGGACAGACATACAAACGGGTCTAAAAAACTATAAGAAATTTCGAGCTTGGATCACAAAATTTTTAAAACCATTTCTTAGAGAGGGCCATAAGGGCCAAGGGTAACCTACATTCCAAATTTCAAGTCCCAAGTCCTCATGGTTTTCGAGATTTCGTGATGAGTGAGTCAGTGGTATTTGGCCTTTATATATAGATAGATAGATAGATAGATAGATAGATAGATAGATAGATAGATAGATAGATAGATAGATAGATAGATAGATAGATAGATAGATAGATAGATAGATAGATAGATAGATAGATAGATAGATAGATAGATAGATATATTTCTGGTCTGCATGAAAATATAAGATTTAAAACCTTTTCTCAGGCATCACTACAAACTACATGGGGTTTGTAACATATACAAAATGTCAGTTTTGGATGGTGTATTCCTTTAAAAAAGAAAAAAACACCCACACAAATTAGGTGGGCTAAGTAGATGGAAACACAAAGTACAAAGCAAGAAACCTTTAACCACTCTGACTTTGCCTTTCTATAAATGTTTTTGATCCCTTCCTAATTCTCCTAGTTTTTTTTATATCTTTGTTTGCCTGCTTGGATAAATTTATATGTAAGATCTGTATTTGTGGGAAATTTCATTCATCCTCTACTATTTTTCATTTTGTGTTATATCTCCTTCTTCTCCTTCTTTTTCATCACTTCCCACTTCTGTGGGGTGGTGTCAATGTGCCTGATCAATCATCTCCTAACAGATTGGGGATCCATCTACTCCCCAATTACACCCTTTTCCTTCAGATCTTCTTTTACTTCATCCATCATCCTCCGCTTTGGCCTCCCTCACTTACTCTTCCCCTGTACTTCCATTCCCATCACTCTATTGCTCACATGTTCATTGTTTCTCCTCACCACATGTCTGTACCACTTTCAATTGACTTTCCTGTACTTAGATATCTCTTTTGCTTTTGTTGTACCTCTGATTTGTCTCACTTCTTAGTCTGTCCTTTTTTGTAAGTCCACACATCCATCTCCTCATTCTCTTTTCTGTGACATCTAACTTCTTCTCCTGCACTCCCTTTACTACATGTCTCTGCTCCCTTTACTGCCCATGTCTCAGCTCCATACACCATTGTTGGTCTTACCACTGTCTTAAAATCCTTACCTTTAATCTTAAACTCATTTAATTTTATATATTAATGATTTTGAGCTATATGTCCTACTCTTATTTATCATGATATTATTTTCTTATTGTTAGATTTATTTTTGTTATATAAATACAATATATGCATGTGTCTTGGTATTTGGCCTTACTTCATACCATATGTCATTTTACAGCATACTAGGTAAATGTTGTTCTATTGAGATACCTCCTCCTTCATTTTCATCCATCCATCCATGTTCCAACCCGCTGAATCCGAACACAGGGTCACGGGGGTCTGCTGGAGCCAATCCCAGCCAACACAGGGCACAAGGCAGGAACCAATCCCGGGCAGGGTGCCAACCCACTGCAGGACACACACAAACACACCCACACACCAAGCACACACTAGGGCCAATTTAGAATTACCAATCCACCTAACCTGCATGATTGTGGACTGTGGGAGGAAACCGGAGCGCCCGGAGGAAACCCACGCAGACACAGGGAGAACATGCAAACTCCACGCAGGGAGGACCCAGGAAGCGAACCCAGGTCCCCAGATCTCCCAACTGCGAGGCAGCAGCGCTACCCACTGCGCCACCATGCCGCCCCCTCCTTCATTTTGGAAAATTTATTTCAGTCTTGCACTAATCTAGAGCTGTCTTGCAACACTGGCTTTAACAATTGCAATATGTTTTGAGTGACTAAGGAGCTGGACAGGAAGCCACAGGGTGGCATGCTGACATTGTGAGCCCCAATCAGATAACATCATTTACCAGTGAGAAAAGCTATACAGTACTGCTCAGCTGTAGGTACCAGATGCCCATTGCACTGAATTGATCAAACAGCATAATCAGATGCAAAGACTAGGTTGGTGAAGGATCTCATTTGTGTCTTCTTTTTTAGTTCTCTGTGTACAAATGATGATTTTTGGCAAAATAAGAAGGCAGCCCCTGACCCCAGGAATGATTTTGGGGAAGGCTGCCATCGACCCCTTATTTTAGTTTGGAGTTGGGAGGTGAGTCTGGGATGAATGTTCAAAGAGATTTAAGGATTGCTTGGTACTACTTTAGAGGGCAAACCTACACCACTCCCCAGATACCCATGAATTTTTAGGTACATTGTGTTCTCTCTGTTCTCACCTCTCAACCCAGTTCAATTTTTTTTATAAGAAAAATGAAAAGTTTTTATTATGATTTTACATGTTTGTTGTTGTTCTGGGTGTGGACAGCTGCCATGAGGTTCCCCTTCTTTCCCAATATACAGTGTAAAAGATAACACGTTAATCTTTGGATCAGCATTAGTGTTAGATAAGCAATGCTAACAGTTCTAGAAACTTAATGTAAATGTGTCTATGTGATGAGTATTAAATTATGTGGCATCTGATCTGCGTCTTTCTGAAGCCTAAGATTGTGCCTTGTTGAGCACTCTCATAATTTCACATTTACTGTATAAAGTATAATTGAAAATGAAGCAGCTGCATTCTAGAAGTAATTCTAGTAATTAGGATTTTACATACAGGATGTTAGTCAGTCTCCATGCTGTACCCAGGAGGACTGGTTTAAATACTGGGATTGGTCGCTATTGGTGTGGAGTTAGGATGTTTTCCCTGTGCCTTAGAGATTACATTTTACACATCTCATATATGTGTATAAAGTTATTTGGTGGCTCTAAACTGTGAGTGAATGTTGGCTGTGTGACCGTGCTCTGCAATGATTTGGCATCCAGTCCAATATTAGTTCTCACCTTTTAGGCGGTGCTGCTAGGATTGTTTCCGGCTCCCCACAATCCCAAACTGGATTTGATTATCTTTTTTTTTGCTATGTTATGAACAATATTATAGCATCGTGAAAAGAACGGATAATAGTATTATTTTATAGGTATTAGGCATGGCAAATTCTGATTCAGTTTTTGTCTCACAGCATGTGTTCTGAGTTTCCATATTCTTTTTATATTCTGCCACATGCTGTTAGCTTAGCTGGTAACACTAAAGTGGGGTAGTGTGAGTGACTGAAGGTGCTTAGTGATGGATTGGTGTCCTACCTATAGGATACACTCACAAAATAGTTTATTATTAACATAACTAATAACTAAATACTCCTCCTAGCTAGCTTAATTTAATTTTGATGTTTTTAGTTCATTCCAATGACAGTGGTAAGGTGTCTGGGATCCAAACTGACTTCTCCTTTGCTTGTTTATGTTGCTCACAGGGGTGATTTAAGCATGGAAAAAAATCCACCAGTGAGCCTGAACACAAGAAAAAAAGAATACAGCTCAAACCATCATCTTCCTAAACAGCTACATTAGTTATACTCAAGGTTCATGTTATGGTGAACCTTTCTAATTGCTTGTTTCTCTAAATAAAATTTAAATCGGGTATACTCTTTACTAGAAGGCACATCTCAGGAAAATCTGGAATTGGGTGACTCCTTAATAAAATGTCTACAAAGCAAGTAAGACATGACTTCTAGATCTTCCGCTAGGTCTTTCCTTTATACTCCATTTCAAACATATTTTTGAGATGTCTTGTTTCATTCTTCCTTATTATATGTCCAGATGTCAAATAAGCAGACAGAAAGATGACGTAAAGACAGGAGACATGACCAATTATCCTTGGCAGGGCCTCTATGAAACTGAAAAGAAAAAGTAATGGCAAATCAAAAACAATATCATTAGAAAGCAATACCATGTAATATACTGTATAGCCTTGAGCCCAGTGCTCTGGCCTGGCCGTATCTTCCCCCTGAATTGAATTAAGCAAGTTTGAGAATATTATTCCATCAGTCCAGTATAAGACAGAAGGCAGGAAACATACATACACACACCCACACTTCCATGCACATATTTGGGGATGTGTGAAGGAAAACCAGAGTACCCAGAAAGCACTCCACACTGACATGGAAAGAATATGCAAACTCCACACAGGCAATAATCAAGCATGGGATTTCAGCCCAGGATCTATAAGATAAAAGCATTAGCCAATGCACTAATGTGATGCCCAAAATGAAACAGGATACAATAGACATGAAATGAAACAAAATAATAATGCTGGATATTTGTTGTTTTTATTGTGTACCCAAAACATTTTTACAGTAAATTAAATTTGCTAATACTGTAAATCTTCAATCGGTTAAAAATAAAAATTTTAAGATAGCCTCCTTGAACCAGTTGCCAAAATGTGTACAATTTGTTGTGAGTGATGGTCATCGCTAGCTTATCTGACTAGTTACAGAGATAAACACTGACTTCTCACACAACTGGCTTTACCCAGGGGAAACTTCAGCTCTGCTTAGTATCGGGAACTAGGATTTGTAGCCAGCCGGATGGCTCACAACTGTCTTGTGAAGCAGGATAATCTGTTGTGTGAATGTCTAGTAAAGCCGGCATAATGACACTTCTAGGCCTGAGTCACAGATAATCAGTGACATGCTGTGTATGTTTGTTGGGTCTGACTAGACAGGAACCTTCATTTATTATAGTGTTCCAATTGTAAAAAGAACCAGATGGAGTTTTTTTCCTCATTCCCAGTGGCTGATGTAGTTAAAATTGGGACAAACAGCCAGATAAATACAAACACTTACAGTAGATGGCATAATGTGCATTTATCTGTACATAGTTGTGGTTCATGTGAAAACTGAAAAAAGAGTGATTTTCTTTTAGCATGTGGCTTTGAAATGTTAAACAATTTTTTTTGTAATATTTCCTGGTTGTGAAAAAACATTAAGACTTTTCATCTGAACCTCTGTGGTTGCCCATGTCTTTATTGTAACAGTAAGGCTATAAGCTAAATATGGTAATGCTTAAAATGCTATTTACATACAAAAAAAGACATGAGGAGGCAGCACATTGACCAGTAAAGTGTTGTCTCGGAGAATTACGTCTGACCTTATCAGAACGTATATTAGATGGGCTCCGTCACCCTGTGATTCTAGAGAATAAAGAGGTTTTTCAAGTTTTTTGGTAGATTTTCTAGACTGAAAGTTTATAGCTCTTACTCAAATAAAATCTGCTTTAGTCTCATTTGGTGTGATACCATTAGGGCACTTAGACCAGTTCAGTTAATTAATTCTGTCAATAATGTCACTCTGTTGATGACACGGACAAAAAAGAAAAAGATCAAGCTACACCTGTCCAGAGCAGTATTAGCAAATACTCAACATGGGCTCAGACAGAGAAGGTTGTGCGTCAATTTGCTGGAATTCTATGAGGTAACAGCAAAAGCGCACAATAAGAGAGGTGTATATGATATCATTTACCTGTACCTTGATTTTTCAGTAGGCTTTTGATAAGGTAACACATGAAAGGTTAGTGAGTAGAATAAAAGAAGTGAGAATTCAGGGTGCAGTCTGTAGGTGGGTACAAAATTGGCTCAAACACAGGAAGCAAAGAGTAATGGTGTGAGGACACTTTTTCAGAACTAGGTGATGTTGAAATTGGTGTCCCCGATTGGTCAACATTGGGGCCGCTGCTCTTTTTAATATAAATAAATTATTTGGAGAAGAATACAATCAATAAGCTATTTGCTTATATAAGTATGTAGATAATACCATTGTTACTGAGGGATTTGGAAAGCATGCTGCCTTGTGCAAATTTGTAGCAGATACATTTTAATTTAATAAAGTATTACACATAGGAAGTAGAAATGTTAGATTTGAATATACAAATGGAGGTCTGAAAATTGAAAGAAGGACCTTATGAGAAGGACCTTGGAGGCGTAGTGGTCTCAATACGAACATTGTGGGTTTGCTTCCCGGTTCCTCCCTGTGTGGATAGCGCTTTGAGTACTGAGAAAAGCGCTATATAAGTGTAATGTATTATTATTATTTTTATTATTATTACATCAAGACAATGTCTGGAAGCAATCAAGAAGGCCAATAGGATGTTAGGTTATATAGCATGAGATGTGTTGCACTAGTGGGGCCTCACGTAGAGTACTGTGTTCATGTTTGGTCTCTGTATTATAAAAAAGACATAGCAGCACTAGAGAAAGTTCAGAAGGGAACATAGATATATGAGCTATGAAGAGAGATTAAAAGAATTCAACTATTTCAGTTTAAGCAAATGGAGATTAAGAGGGGACATGATTAAAGTGTTTAAAATTAAGGGTATCAGTGCAATGTATCCATGCTATTCATTTAAAATACATTCTGCAGTAAGAATGCAAGGGCATGGTTGGGAACTTGTTAAGGGCATTTTTTGCACAAATGTTCGAATTTGTTTTTCATGCAAAGAGCCAGAGACACATGGAATAAATTATCAAGTAGTGTGGTAGAGAGCAGGACCCTGGGGTCTTTCAGATCTTAAGTTTGATGTTATTGTGGACACTGTGAATGAATAAAATAACAAGCTTTTGGGACTAAATAGGCTGTTCTTGTTACATTTTTTCTAATGTTGTAACACTAGCAGTTACATACCCTGCAAATGCACCTGTACTTTGCCTGAGTAGCTGGACAACGTTCAAAGCATGTAATTTTGCTGCCAAGCAGGTTTGAGAAATATTTATTTAGGAAGGTTTTGTAAATGCTTTTTATCAGTTCTCTTCTTAAAATTAACCACTGAGCAAAGAGTCTTTCTTCGGAACGTTCCAAGTTATTTTCTAATAAAAGCTCCTGTAAATGTATAATAAACAAGGTATTCACATTGCTCAAATCTTTTTTTTTTTTTTTTTGCTTTTTATATCCTGGCATAAAAATGAACTTTGTGAAAATTGACACACTCTGTAAACATTGAGCAAGTTAGTTAACTTGTCTGTGCTACATTGGTAACACATTAAAGAGTATTTTAGCCTAAATCTTTCAGTCAGCATTTATAAAGCAGTCAATTAAATTATGTAATAATAATTCAGGAACCTTAAATTTCAGTTTAACATAACTTCAGCACTGCAGAATCATGACACTGTTACTTGTATCATTTTACAGTAAATAATAGTCCACTTAATCTGAAAGGTGGCAGACATGCGTGAAAATGGCAACATACATTTTTGTTGCTATTCTTTGTATGTGTGTATTCTGCCTGTTGTTTCCATGTTATTTTGGCTATTTCTTTATTGTGGAAGTAAGGACTTTTAGGGATAGCAATGTGTGTCCATCCAGCTGCCCAGGAGGACTTGTAGAAACTGCAAAAAAATTCACCATTTGCCTCCTGAAAGATTGTTTGGATTACAAACTGGAAATTTAATCCATCCACTTGATCTATGCATCCTGTAGTGCCTTTAACATCCTATCTATCTATCTATCTATCTATCTATCTATCTATCTATCTATCTATCTATCTATCTATCTATCTATCTATCTATCTATCTATCTATCTATCTATCATATAGTGGTGTTCTATCTTATCTGTTTATCTGTCTATCTATAATATAGTGCCTTTCTGTCTATCCAAACTATGGACCGTGACTCAAAGCCCTGGCATTCTGGCTCATTTATTTATTAGCAAAATATATAGAACAGTGACCTCTTATATACCCTGGTCTTTTCTTTATGACAGTGATTGCTAAAAAGAGTTCCTGTCTCCCTAAAGTGCCAAGCAAATTGCTCTTCACCTTAGCCCATCACCTATTATATCTGCCACAAGGTGCACAACCAGGAGGATTGTCCCCATTTTAGACCTTCCTGGGCCATGCTGGGCTGTGGGTTTCCAGTTTCCCTCCCTTGTTTTTCTCACTTATGATGAGAAACTTTCAAATCATTCTTCATTCTATATTTGCAATGAGAAGAAGAGAATCCCTGAGGCATTTGGAGTTCTCAGATTATTCTCTTTATGGTGGTCAATGCTGTGCCCTCAGGATAATTTAGGCAAATGCAATCCATTTATTCCATTACAGAGACGTGAGAAACCAGCACCTGTACTGGGATAATCAAAACAAAGCAGACTGCCATGCATGCTATCCCAGTGTATGGTAGGCTTTTCCTTGGCTGGTGTGCTCTTCCTTCAGGCCCATCTCTAAGCTGCCCCTCTCCAGGAGAGCAGTTCCGAAGAGAATGCCTTTCTGAGTTTTATTCATTTCAAGAAGACAGAAACGGGGCAGAGTTTTATTGAAAATTACTTAACTTTACTTTGCCATTTAACTTTTTCCTGAAGGACTCCAAAATCTGTGTTTACAGGTTCAAGAATAAAGTGTGCTTTGGAAAGAACTGTTTATAAGTTTCATTTGTGCAACCCATAACCCAGAACAAACAGAGAGCACATATTCCACACACGTTCATACTGACCAATGTAGCACTGGCAGTTAAGCTAACATCATTTGGATGTACAATTAAGATGGAATTGCTAGTGAAATTGTAAATGACATGTGGAGAACATACAAACTGCACACAGACAGTCGTCAGACTGGAAATTAAATATAATACATCACATATAATACACATACAAAGATTTTATTTCTACAAATATTTGATGTGCCATCTGTTGAAGTGACAAAGGCAGTACATTTTATTACTTCATTATTATTAATTTATTTATTAAATCCATTCACATTTGTCTGTTGTGTAAAGTGCCTTTCATATCCATCTGTCTTTCTGTCTGTCTATAATGCTTGCTTGCTTATATAGTTTTTTGACGTCTGTGTCTATTTGTCTATCCGAATATAGTAACTTTCGTTCCTATCTTATCTATCTATGCAATAAAAATGGAAAGTATCACTGAGAAGGAATCCATCTCCTTAAGTCCCACTAGAGCTCACTCTACTGTTGAGCCAGCTCTTCCGTTCTGAGTGAATAATGCAAACTAGTAATGGCCTCTAGTGGCAGCAAATAGCAACTACTGTACACAAAGTGTTCTTTTTGCACTAAAGCAAGCTCAATAAAGCAATAACCATGAAGACCGATTAGGTGGTAGCATAAAGCTAATACATTTTGAGTTATTCATACATTGTATTTCTTGAAAGTTGTATACCAGAAAATCTATTTTTCATCCTTGGATTCTTCATCCTATTCTTCAGATTTGACTTTATTATCTAGTTGATTCTGCTTTCTCCAATCGTTTTGCTTTATGGTACAAATGATTATGATTATGACCTTCAGTATTAAAAGAATACTATAGAATATATTATGAGCTGTTAGGGCTGGCGTTTGTCTGTTTTTGATATGTCCTTCCACCTTTGATGGAAATTCAGGCTGGCGCAAGGTTGTTTTTTGTGCAAGCAGTAGCCTAATAAGTAGCAAATCTGTATTACTGTTGCTGCTTCTCGGTCCCATATTATGTGATCTGATGCTACAGAAATGGATCATGGAGTATGGAAACTTGTAAAGCACTTTATCCTCTCATTAATATGTACCCCTCCATGCTGCATTACATGACCCAGTAGGTAGTTTGCCTCAGGTTTTTCATTGTACTTAGGCCAAACTGTACCAACAGCGGGAAGACATCTGAAGTGTTTACAGTTGTAACCTGGTGGCATCCGAAACCATCATCCCATCATTTGTTTAATTTAAATGAAAATGTTAACAAACTGGTATAATTATAGTTGATAATACCAATGTACTGCGGTGGGTTGGCACCCTGCCCGGGATTGGTTCCTGCCTTGTGCCCTGTGTTGGCTGGGATTGGCTCCAGCAGACCCCCGTGACCCTGTGTTCGGATTCAGCGGGTTGGAAAATGGATGGATGGATACCAATGTAACGAAAGAAACTGAACTCCACATCACTGTACATCTGAGATAAGCAGAAACAGCTTAGTGTGTGGGTGTGTTTGTGTGTGTCCTGCGGTGGGTTGGCACCGTGCCCGGGATTGGTTCCTGCCTTGTGCCCTGTGTTGGCTGGGATTGGCTCCAGCAGACCCCCGTGACCCTGTGTTCGGATTCAACGGGTTGGAAAATGGATGGATGGATTATACAGTATTTGTGCTGGCGATCAACAAACACTGGCACCACAAACAAGATAATACAATTGGTGCCGACAAAATTCAGCTCATGTGCCATAGCTGTCAATCCTATCTAGAAAGGCACCCAGATATTAATACTGCCCATGAAGGCAGATAAACAGATCAGAACATCAGTAGCCTGCAGTCTTTTTATTATAGTTCTTTCTGTACGGGCATTGTTCTTAACACAACATAATTTAAGAATTGGAAAGATTGTATCATTGTGGTGATTATATTGCTTATAAGGTAATTTATTAAACCTTCCATTTTTCTGCCCAGTTATATATTTCACTGTCACAATGTAGACTAGAGCTCCCTCTTGTGGGTTCCAGTGTCTCTGCACCTCTTAGTCATTAGCAATTTTAAAAGTGCGGCATCTCTTAGGTCTCAAGCTTTCTGTTCTCTCCATTGCAGGATCATTTCTGTAGCCACCTCTTGTTGTTATCCAGGTCCATTTTATCTGTCTGTCTCTCTCTTGCTCTCATATTCCTTGTTTCCTACTACTTCATTTACATGTATGACTGTGCGACAGGACATAGTGTCCCAACCACACCTGTCTTCCCTTACTGGAGTCCTGAAGTGTTCATTCAGTCTCATTCGTGAGATTTCCTCCAGGATTTCAGCCTTGTGCCATTCATGCCCCCCTTTTCAAGTTATTGTTGCATGGAGATCAAAGGTATATTTTATTTTCAGATTCAATTGACATTACTGTATATACTCACCCACACACAGTAGCATTATTTATTAATTTTCCCAGCTCTTGGTTATGGTAGTAAGAGACGTAAGGCACAAAATATTCCCGGACTAAGTGCTAGTTCATCTTTGGAAGCACCATCACAGATATGGGCAAATTTGAGCTACCAGTTAGCTGAAGCTGCATATCTGTGGAATGTGAGAGGAAAACTGAAGCACCCAGAGAACAACTGATACATATGTACAGAAAACACACACACATTCTGCATAGTCAGTGAGAAGGCTAAGATATGATCCCCGGCCTCTGGGACAGTGAGGCAGCAGTGTTAACCACTTTACCACCCTGCCACCCATTTCATGAGCCAATATACAAATATATTGTTAACCATTCCTTATCAGCCCATAGCATAACCTTATACATTATTAGTATGTGCATACGGCTTTGTAATACAAATAAAGTGCTTTTTAATTATTCATTCCAAAGTCAAATCATCATATAGAACCTTTCTGTGGTGGACCCCATTCCAAGAAGCCATACAAATAATAATAATAAAATTTAATTGAATTACTTAAAAACACACACTTAACATATTACACTATTTTTCCATCAATTTTCAGTCACAGTCTTTATTTGCATAATCTTAGCAATTCAAAGGCAGTCGTGTGTTCTGACATCTTGTGTGACTTAGTCCAACCAATCACACAAGATAAATCAGAGAGGTCTGACTTTGTCTTAAGTTACAGGGACAAGCTCTGCGTGTACAAGAGTTGAGAACCATTGAGTGTTCACCTGGAAGTACTGTATATGTACATGGAAAGAACACAGGTGATTTAGACCTTGCAAACATTTGTCTCATTTTTATATTCCATAACAGAATGGAAATAAAGAGAAGAAAAGGCTAAAAATCCAGCCAAATTCGCCATACCTGGAAAGCGTTTGTACAGCACTGACCGTATCAGGCTGCACATTAGTGGTTGTCAGAAAAAGTGGCTAGCAAACAATACTTTGAAAATGTGAAATTACTGGAAAGTCATTCAGTCATGTAGTTTGTCATCCCCTGCAGTTTAAAGTTATACAGTGTGACATCCTCATGTGACAAGATCAGCGGCTCAGTTGCCATACTGTATTTGACATCCCTTCAACTAGAAGTCATGTAATTTTAGGCATAGTACTAACTGTAGGAGGAAAGCTACAAGTGAGGAGACGTGTAAGAATTTCATTGTACTATGTATGTACACATGACAATAAACTTGACGTGATTTGAACACATATGATTATGAGATACTGCAACATCTAAATTAGATGGACTTTGCATGCTTCTGCCTCCTGTTTTGTTTAGGAGGAACCTCACAACACTGCAGGAAAAACTGAAAATAATTAGATTTGTAATAGTTGTAAGCAAAATGACACCTTTTATTGGCTAACTAAAAAGATTACAATATGCAAGCTTTCGAGGCAACTCAGGCCCCTTCTTCAGGCAAGAACATCTTGCCTGAAGAAGGGGCCTGAGTTGCCTTGAAAGCTTGCATGTTGTAATCTTTTTAGTTAGCCAATAAAAGGTGTCATTTTACTTGGCTTTTCTCTACATTCATAATGGCTAACACAGTACAACACCCTAGTAGTAATAGTTGTAATAAATGCTCATGCAACACAGCATTTACCCATTTTCTGAAGCAGCTTTGTCTTGGTTTTATATGGATTAGAAAAGCTGCAGCTGAAAAGTGGCAAACACGTAACACAAGGCATATGTTTCCTCCAATCGGCAGTCACGTGATAGCCTCATGTGCAGTTGTCAAGTGAGGGGAACCTGCAGCACACCAAAACTGGCAGGAACACCCCATTTCTGGCTCCATGACAGCTGACATCTGTACTTAATATACAGCATAATGATATCAGACTAGAGATAGACAGACAGATAGAGAGATAACATAATATCAGGTAGATACATACATGCATACATATTGCGTTGATCTCAAATTGGCTATACACTTGAAGATTTGTAAAACTATGTTACATAATTTACATAAAACTAAAAGTGAAAAGAATCCATAACCTCCGAGCAGGTGGTAAAAAGTCGGCAACAGGTGGATAAGTGAGAGATCCGTCTTAAGACTCTTCATACCGAGTCAGTCAATCAAGAATCATGTCTTTGTATTGTGCGAGGAAACCCGAGTCTTGAGGGAAGTATACACAAATATGCAGATTCTACACAGTTGTCACCCTGCAAGTAAGATTAGTGCTACATTAGGGCAGCAGTACGGCCTATTGGCAACCACCACGGCATACTTCCCCATAATAATAAAAAAGAGAATATTGCATTTTCACATTGATGGAGCCACAAGGCAGCAGCGCAAACTGTCACACCCTCAAGCCAGTTGGAGCTGTTTCTAAGAAATCCAAATGACATTTGAATAACCTGGTGGTTATAGGAGAAAAATGTCTGGGCACACAGCAGCGCTGACCTCTTAAGCTTTTCGACACATATCAAGTGCAGCTGTATTCAGAATGCCAAAAGAATTTTCCCAGCCATCAGCTCATTAGTAGGATAAGGCACACAACAGCTTGGAAGAGTGAACCCTACAGGTTGCTGCTGTTTCTGCTCAGATAAGAGTTTTCATAAAGTGTGGATTCTGTTTAATGTATTTCTATTTTTTTGTTGTAGCAATAAATAAAGTACATTTTTTAAAAAGAGTTTTCATAAATATTTCCGTACCTCATGAGATAATAAAAAGATGCCAAGAGCACCAGAGCTGAAACAATGATCATTCTCCTGCAATTTGTATTCATTTCAATACACACATAATCTGAGGTAATACATACAATATGTGTATAGTGTGGTATTAGAATTCCTGGCTGCATGACAGTAACAAGGCCTTATGAGGTCCTAACTTTAGAACAAATAAAAAGCTCTGGGGAGAGAGTGACACATGTCGCTATACCAGTAGAGGAAGTGGACCACTGCCAGGAGCACCTGGGGCAGCCACAAGTTGTTCTATTAGGAAGGCCCCATGACTTTAAGATAGCATAGACAGTGTAAAAAGGAGCAGACTCGACACACACAAAAGGTTTGGGGCAGCCACCCATATCAAATTCATGGCTGCAAATGGTTTTTTAAATAGCTCAGAGCTTTTCACAATACTGAGTCCAAAACAGAACTGACGAGGGTTGGAAGAGATGGCAGCTTTATGGGATCAGACCGGAAGTGATGTAGGAGAACTGGAAATGATGTCCTTCTGATGTCAGGCTGTGCACCGGAACCGGAAGTGCTGGAACCGGCATCATCAGCACTGAATCTGGTTTTCCCGCGGCTGGTCTATAGAGATAACAGGAGAAGGTTTAGTGCACCCCGTCACCCTTTGCTTGGTCCATACAACATCCCCCTACTTGCACATGTGTGACAACAGTTAAGGGGAATACCATCCATCCATCCTTCCATTATCCAACCCACAGGGGTCATGGGGGGTCTGCTGGAGCCAATCCCAGCCAACAAGGCAGGAAACAAACCCCGGGCAGGTAGCCAGCCCACATGCACACACACACACACACTAGGGACAATTTAGAATCGCCAATGCACCTAACCTCATGTCTTTGGACTGTGGGAGGAAACCGGAGCACCCGAAGGAAACCCACGCAGACACAGGGAGAACATGCAAACTCCACGCAGGGAGGACCCAGGAAGCAAACCCAGGTCTCCAAACTCCTAACCAACGGACTTAGTTGGTCTTCTGTTGGCTCACTCACTTCACATTTAATTTCTGTTTGGGTGCCATTTAAGGAAAGAAATGAAGCAATTCAGAGGAACAATGAAGAAAATTCAGGGGAACAAATCTTAAAAAAACAAGTAATTTAAAATGAACGGAAAAGAAGTTAATAAGCAGCAAAAGCTGGTCACCAATTAAGAAAAGGGTTAGAATGAAAACCTGCAGCCACAGCGGCCCTCCAGGACCGGAGTTTGAGACCACTGATATAAAACCTGCAAGACTTATCTAAGGCAAACAGTTGAAGAGAGGAGGCAACTTGGTGGATGTTTGCAAATCACTTATGTGACAATATGAACAATACAGCAACACCTGAAACAAAATCTCATGTCAAAATATTTAAGGTTAATGACTAAATTATGATATTATAGTAAAATACATCAAGGCTGCAGGTCATAATGACATTTTTTGGGATCATTACTGGATTATTAATGGTAAATTCCTTGATATTCTGAACCAGTCCTGTGTAACTTATAAAGCCTGCATGTGACAATTTTAATATGTGCTGTACTTGGTGAGGCCGGTTGCATTTAAAGAAGGTTTGAATTAGAATCTGGATCAAAGAGATAAGAGCTGAAAGTGAAACATTACATTTATTAGCTCCCTTATCTTACAGTTCATTTCCTGGGTCCTTTTGGCATTGCATGTTCCTGATAAATGATTTTAATCAAATGTGACATATGGCGGCAGTTGGAGTTTGTTCTTCTTATCTCTCCCTAAAACAATAAAAATTTGTCTGCTGTTTGTGTAGTAGTCACGCAGTCATTCATGTTTGCCCATTTAAAATTATCTTTCTTCAGTATTTATTCACATATAGCAGTATGCTCAATTTGGTTTTTAAACTATAAGCGCAGTTTTACAGTCAGAAAATCTGATCAGAGGGAGGCTGTCATTAAAAGATGGGCTTCAAAGGTTAGGACGGGTGCACTGTATATTTCATATACGTTATATTTAATATTCGTTAATATGCACTAACATTCTAGTCAGTGGTGCAATTAGTGGATTCAGAAAGTATTCAGACTACACTTTATTGTGTTGTAGATTTAATTTTAAATAGATAATCATTATATTTTTACCCATCAGTTTACACTCATTAACCCATTAAGTGAAAACAGGTTTTTAGAAAGGTTTGCAAATTTATTAAAAATGAAAAACTGAAATCTCTTAATTTATTTAAGTATTCAGACCCTTTATTGTGGCACTCCGGATTGTGTTCCGGTGCTTCCTATTTGCTTTAGATATCCTTGCGATGCTTCTAGAATTTGATTAGAGTCCACCTGTGGCAAAAAAAATTAATTGGACATCCTGTAGATTGGCACATACCTGTATATATAAGGTCATGACAGAAACCAAGCCATGAAGTCACAGGAACTCTCTGTAGGCCTCCATGGTCAGATTGTGGTGATACTTAGATAAGAGCAAGGGGATAAAATCATTTCTAAAGCTTTAAGTGTTCCCAGGAGGACAGTGACCTTCATAACAGTGAAATTGGAAAAAGTTTTGGAACCACTCATCGTCCTAGATTGGGCTGTCTGACTTAACTGAATAACCAGGTAAGAAGAGTCTTTAGTCCGGGACCAAGAACCCAATGATCACTCTTAACAGATCTTCAGAAGGCCTCTACTAAAAGATGACCATCTCATTAGCGTTCCATCAATCATGGTACAATGGCTACAAAGAAGTAACTTTTGAATGAAGTCTGCCAAACGGGGATTTAAAGGATTCAAGGGGAAAAAGATTCTCCTGTCTGTGTCAAAAATTTAACACTGTGCAGAACTCCAAGTGCTATGTCTGACAAAGACCAGCCATTGCTCACCACCTCACAAATACCATCCCTACAGTGAAGCATGGTGATGGTGGCAGGATCATGCTATGAGAGTGCTTCTAAGTTTCAGGGACAGGGAGACTGGTCAGAATTGAGGGAGGAACAATTACAACCAAATACAGACAGGCCCCTGAAGAATGCTAGCTCCAGGCTGGAGCAATGGTCCACCTTTGAGCATGAAAATGTTCTGAAGCATACAGAGAAGGAAACACTGGATTGGCTTCAAGACAATTCGGACTGCCCTTGAGTGGCCCAACCGAAGCCCACACTTAAAACATAGAATATGTGTGTAGAGACTTGAAGATGGCAGTTTACACACACTTCACATCTAACCTAACAAAGCTTGAGAGGATCTGCCAGAAAAATTAGAAAAAAAGCCCAAATCCAGATGTGCAAAGCTTGTATAAATAGACTCATCCAAGAAGACTTTTTTTTAAATAAATTTACAAACCTTCCTAAAAACAGTTTTTCACTGTGTCAATTTTGGGCTATTAAGTGTAGACTGATGGATAAAAATTGCAAATTTATACAATGAAAATATAATCTGCAACAGAATAAAGTGTGCTGAAAGTGAAGAGGTCTGAATACTTTCTGAATCTAATGTATATTAAAATCTTAACACTTTTATTATGAAATTACTGGCCACTTACAGTGTACAAATCAGAAGTCAATAATGTACTTGAAAGTTTCATATTGTTTTTGTATTAACATTTTATTAAATTGTATTGACATTTTAGATTGTATTAGATATACCTTGTACAACAAGTACTGTCTTGTGGGAGTAAATCTAAATTTTATAAGGTGCTTTAAGGATAGCAATGTGTCCATTCGGCTGCTCATGAAAGTTTATTAGGAACAGCATAAGAACTTTTATAATTTTTTCTGAAAGCTTGTTTGGAACAAAAACTGTCAAATAAAGCCATTCATTCTATTTCAGTATCTTATATTGCCTTATATTATTCTGTGTGTTTTTTCTTATGTCATAACTCTTACACATACCCATGGAGCCATTTTAGAGTCACCAATTGACCTAACATGAACATCTTTGGGAGTATTGAAGGAAAACCAGTACTGAAAACATGAACTCCACAAAGCCAAAAAAATGCTGGATCTGTAAGGCGGTAGCACTAAGAAGTGCAGCACCCTCTTGTATGTCAGTTTTTGTTTTCTTCATTAAGTTTATTTCTAATTAGTGGCCATATGCCACTAACAGCTATTTCTGCATGAGACAAGTAAGTGTACTTGGAGATTTATTAAATTTGTCATTCTCCCAAACTTGACACTTTCCCATTTATTAACTTGTGTCTAATCTTATATACAATGTAATGGAGATGCTCAAAACTTTTTTTCTTTTTATTGAGTTTAAAAAGATGTAGTATACTGCATTAACTGCTTTCTGATACATGTCTAAAATCAAGTGAGTTGATGAAACACAGCATTTGTAAAGAGGCACCAGAGCAATCTTTACTCCCATAATAAGACTTAATTAAGTGACTGAAAAAGCAAAACTTTGATTTGAAAACAAACCCTGTAATTTGGCCAAACTAAAATGAATGAGCCTAAGCATTTGGCCGTGACTCGTCAAGGCCATATGTCTGCTGGACTCCACTTTGGCTAGCCTTAATTATAAGATAGATAAGGGTGAGGAATGGAGGTGTTGTAATTGCACCAAGGTTAGTGTAATGCTTGTTTAGAAAGATAATTTGAAAGGCAGGTGTATCACTTCACTTGTGCCTGTCTACATTGTTTAGCTCTTTTCCATATCACTTTAATATTTTCCATAAGAGAGTAGTGACGCCGCACTGCTCAGATTCTGGTGGTCCTCTTTTGCTGTCTGTATCAGTTCATCTCAATGTGATCTCTGATGCTTCATATCTTATGAAGTCTATAGCTGACATTTCCTCATTTTGTTCAGATTCTCGCTAACTTTATTTTAATATTTTTTTATGTTTCGTATATTTTCTCATATGTATATATATTAATCTTCCAGTCTAAATTGACTTGATGTGATTACATTGTACCCCTTAGTGAGCTGACATCACTTCATGTGTCACTTTCTGATTGGCAAATGCTATCACTAGAGTGGGTGTTCTCCACAGCTGGGATAGGCATCAGCTTCCTGAACTGGATTAACAGGTTAGGAAATGGTCAATGGGTACTTGATTAGTAGATTGGTGGGAATGAAAAGCAGCAGTCACAGTGTTACTCTGTAACCAGACAAACAGCGTAAGTCAAACAGATCTGGAGAGACAGACCCTGTGCCATCACTAATGGGTATAAGACGACAACAGATACCTGGCATATATGCCAGTCTGAAGCAGCGATTAATATTTCACTTATTTTGATTCTAATGATCTTTTCTTTTTTAGAAGATTGGACTCTTTTATAAGCTCATAGTGTTATGATCAGCAATTTTAAGATTTTTTTTTTGTGACAAATCTTGGATGTATTTCTACAACCTATGTGTCAGTTTTGGAGTTTGGGTACTCAAGGATGATGAATTTAACATTAGATTTTCCCTTTAGTGTGAACTGAAGTTTAATATTTTTACTGCTCTGCTTTGACATTGTATTTGTTTACCTATGGGTACTACCATTTCAGGACTTTTCTGGCGATCGTGGAATTTGCCTGTGATGTCTTTGGAATCACAATTTAAAGGCCAACCGAGACATTTCTGGAGACTTTTGCGTTTGTGCTTCCAAAAAGATTTTTTTGTGACTTTTCGGTTTATGAACTCTTGTTCTTGTTTCTTACTCTTGATTTCTGATTCTAGCTTTAGTGAAAGACCAAGCTTGCCTTACGTTTCCTTCTTAAGTTTACTCCTTGAGTACATGTATCTCCCAGTGACTTTTATTAAAAACTTTACAAGTCTGATTAAATAGAATGGGGTAGATACTGTTATTTATTTTAGGAAAATTTACTCTTGGCTCTTTCACACCAGTGTTACACAGTGTTTTCAATCCAAAGTGAAGTCAAGGAGGTCATACTGTATAATAAATCTGTGTTAATTAGACATAAACCATGCAAGGTTGGGATAAATAAAAGAACGCCCAGTAACAAACAAAACTCTCCGCTCCTTCTTTCTCTGTCTCCCTCTTTGACACACCGTCTATCCTGTCGTCTCTTCCTGTTACCAGCAAGCACTTCCCCAACTGTCCTTCTGAGTCTTTTGATTCTTAGTTGTCTTCTACAGGTTAGCCTTTAAATAGCACACCAGGTTGCTTCCAAGACTTGTGCCAGTGGCGTTAGTGCAGGTCAAGGATAGATCTCAGAGGCCACATAGTTAGTGTGTCCTGTGGGCTGGACCCATATATTATTCTACCCCTGTTTAATCTTTAAAGAGGGTGACTATGAAGTGGCTCCCCCTTGAATGGATAACCTGCTCCCCACATTCCCAGTCACTAACTGTTTAAACTGAATTGGTCTCCTGCCATCTCTGATATGCTGCTGGATTTTCTTGTTGGCCGTCCAAGCAAACCTGACACAAAAAATGAATATTGTTTTTACTGCCTCCTAGTGGTTTTTACAGTATATGTTCACACTGAAAACCAGTACAAGTTTTTCCTTCTATTTTCCTTTCCCTGTCCTGTGCCTGCCAGGTGCTGTCACAGAATATTAATTACACGCACAGCAGGTGAGGTGACTTTTCAGCATAACATTCAGTACAATACAATATAATACAATTTATTTTTGTATAGGCCAAAATCACACAAGAAGTGCAGCAATGGGCTTTTTAACAGTAGTCATCTAATTTTGTTTTCTGTTAATGAGTTTTGTTTGTCATATATTCCTTTTAATTTTCCCTGTAGAAGTCTAATTGAGTCACTCGTACGGCTATTGAATGGTATGTGGGTTTGTAGTTGATGACGATCTCGATGGCATCTGTTGCTGTACAAGTGTTTACCAGAGCTTGCAGGGATTGGCATCTTTATTCAAACTTTGCCCACTACTAAAGAGGATCTTGTCACAAGGTAAACTGTCAAGACTTAAGCAGTCGATTTTTTACAATAAATTTAAAGTCCCCCCGTGGCTCGAACTTCTGCTCATACTTTAATTTTTGTGTTGTCTGTTCTCTTCATGTTGTCATTATTTCCTTTTGGCTTGCAGAACCCATATATCATTGGCAGGTTTCTAATTGAAGCTGTCGTAGGGCTGCTTAGGTGAAACAAGCTCTTCAGGCTCATGTATTGACTGCCGATTCAGTTCCTTTTGCTTGTAGAAATAAATTCACACCTACACTTGGGTGACACCCACTGTTGTTTTTTTTTTTGTTTTTTTTTTGTACTCTTGTTACTGACGATGTTGTGATCTTCAGTGAGTCAATGGAGGCTCTGATTGGGGCTCTCGAGAGACTGTGTGAGGAGTCTGAGTGTCTGGGCTTGCGAGTGTCCTGGATAAAAACTAAGATCCAAGTCCTTTAATGGCCTCTTGGGCACAGCCATCAGCAGTGTGTCTGTCTGCGGAGAGAGTGTCGACCTTGTCGAGAGGTTTACTTACCTTGGCAGTGATATTCATGACTCTGGTGACTCTTCCTATGAAGTCAGTAGACGGATTGGGAGAGCATGGGGGATCATGAGGTCACTGGAAAGGGGTGTGTGGTGCTCCTGATATCTATGCAAAAGGACGAAGGTCCAAGTCTTTAGAGTCCTGGCGTTTCTTGACTTGCTATATGGTTGCGAGACATGGACGCAATCCAGTAACCTGAGATGAAGACTGGACTCCTTTGGTACTGTATCTCTCTGGAGAACCCTTGGGTACCGTTGGTTTGACTTTGTGTCGAATGAGCGGTTGCTCATGGAGTCCCGAATGAGGCACATTACCTGCATTGTGAGAGACCGTCAGTTACGGCACTACGGCCATGTGGCTCATTTTTCTCCGAGGGTGATCCAGCTCGTAGGATCCTCATTGTTGGGAACCTGAGTGGCTGTACCAGGCCAAGAGGTCGCCCACATAATACCTGGCTGCAGCAGATAGAGAATCATTTCCGGAGGGTGGGACTGGACATCGTGTCTGCCTAGGGGGTTGCCAACTGGGATCCTGAGTTGTTTTGTCATGTAGTGGGTACAGCAACGCACTGTACCAGTGCATGCTCCCCAACTTGCTTGCTTGCTTTGCTTGTTACTGTATGGTTTCCATCACTAACCACATTCAAAGCTGTAAATTTTAAAGCGCCCTGTACAGTGCTATCTATAGTGTGACGCTCACCATAACACAGTGTACCCTTATGGTTTTCAACCACACTACACTTTCCAGCTTGTGAATAACAGAAAATATGTGTGATTATTTTTATTTGTTTCTTTGTCTAAAAGTTTGCCTCATTTTTAATTTATACAATTGTAGCCAGACAAATTTTAGCAGGCAAAGTACAAAAATGTCAAGACGGCTGTGGAAGGACCGCAGCCTGCAGCTTTCACAGCCGATTCTTTGAGAAGCACTGTAGCAGAGTCAGGGGCTGGAAGCTATAAGATACATTAAGATCAGCAGCACAAGCTGATGACGTGCAAGGAGAGAAAAGCCGCCACTGCACAGGATCATCGCTGCAGGGAATGTCAAGCTGAGCGGCATGCAGTCGCGGTCTGGACTCCTGTCTAAAGAGAGGGTGGGACTTCCAAAGATCCCACTCAGAGCAGCCGTGGTAGAGTAGAAAACATCTCCATAACAAGAGCGCCTGAAAAAGCAGGAGAGAGCCACTGGAGTCACAAGGGCATTCATTCGGTCTGGATTGCGGCATCAGGAGGAGTGCCACTCAGCTGAAAAGTCAGCCGGCTTAAGCAGAGGTACACTTTTACCTGCTTATTTTCTGGAGTCGTTGCATTATCGTTTGGTAGTTTATCCTTTCCCTGTGTGAGATGGTAGCTCTTAGACATACTTGTTTTTAATACTGCCGTCCTGGGGTTCATTTGACAGCTGTGTGATATTCAGGTAACTGCACGTGTCTCTGTGCCGCAAGCGAGTAGTCAGCTGTCAAGTGTTTTGGAAATATTGCTTAAGTTCTTAAAGTGTCACCGGACTAAGTAGCTGTAGCCATTTTAGCAAGCAATGATTCCAAAGCTTAATCCACGTCTCACTTGCCTTTGGTGCAGAAGATGAAAAGCAAACCTCACCAAACTTCAAAGCTTCACTGTAAGAAAAGGCTGATTGAATTGCACTGGAGTCATTCTAGTGGCTTCCCAGTCTACACTTCCCCCACCATGGAATTGAAGTTGTTTCACATTTTTGGGACCATACAGAACGTGATTGATGCAAGATAGCTTTTGTGGTCGTGTTCCGAGAGAAAGTAATGCGTTCTTTGAGGAAGTTCAGATTTAGAGGAATGCAGACCTTATCTTAAAAAAAAAAAAAAGAGTTGTGTCCAAGTCTGTAAGGGAAAAGTTTGGCTTTGGAAGTTAAAAGTTAATACTTTTCTCACCAAAAAAAAAACTCTGCACTGTACCCCAGGATAGATGTCAAAACATTTTAGCATGTGTGGGAAAATGGCTCTCGTCCAACGTCTGGAATCATTTATCTCCAGCCTGAATCCTGCAAATGACTGTTTTATGTATTTTACAGAAACGTCTGCTGATTGATTTCATTTACATGGATGGCTGGCTGGCCGCAGGCGCAGTACTTCGAGGGTTCTGGAAAATACACGTGGGAGTCTTTTATTTCTGTGGCGCAGCTCTGTTTTGCTTTTGAGGCGCAGTGAGCGAACAAGAGCAAGATAATTTTGACGTGCTGACAGTCCAAGAGCACCTGGACTGTCCAACAGCACCATCGGCTCGGGACTGTGCTCTTGCTAGTAATGGATGCCTCATGGGAGTGTGAAGGCTGGGGAGGGCATCAATTCATTCTTTCCTTGCACGTGCATCTTCATAAAACTGCCAAATGCTTCGGGGTGTCTGAATCCCAGTAACATGACATGCAAGGAATGCTTTTATTCTTTTATTAAATTCCACCAAAAACTAAGTACCTACTCTAGTTTTCAAGGGGCTAGGGCCTATCCCAGTGGTATCAGGAACAAGGCAAGAATCAATTCTTGAAGGTGTTCCAGTCCATAATGCATCCACACATGCAGCATAGCGGGGTAATAGAGACACCATAACCAACTCTGAGGTAACTGGAGACATTTAAAAAATCTATCCATGCATCAGTTTTCAAACCTGCATAGTCCAATTGAGGGTGATGTGGAAGAGACAATTCCAGCAGCAGCAGGTCAAATAGGAACCAACCTTGAACAAGGCACCAGTCCATCATATAGTGCAATCATTCGTAAAGAGACGATTTAGAATTGCAAATGAATCCAACATACCCAACTCTGAGAAAACCACAGATAATAATAATAATTCTTTGCATTTATATAGCGCTTTTCTCACTACTCAAAGCGCTCAGCAAATGCACGTTAAGGGCCTTGCTGAAGGGCCCAACAGAGCAGAGTCCCTTTTGGCATTTACGGGATTCGAACCGGCAACCTTCCGATTGCCAGTGCATATCCCTAGCCTCAAAGCCACCATTCTGTCCTGAAGATGAAGCAGACATGAAGAGAATGTCTATCTGCCCAAATCCATCAATTTTTAAACTCATTTTGTACAGTTCAGGTCTGCAGGGTCCACATATTATCCAGCCTGTATTGGGCAATACAAAAACCAACATTAGTCTGGGTGCCAGTTAATCTCGGGACACAAGTACAGTAACCATGCCAGGGCCAGTTACCCAAATTATCAAAGAAAACCAAACAAACACTAAAGGCAGGTCCAAGTTTCAGGTTGTCAAAACATGGACCTTAAATGTGCACCTTAATAAGATTTCGTACAGGTGCTAAAATTTAACATGTGCTTCAGTTTTCCTCCCACATCTCCAGATCCATCCAGGTGAGGCTAATCCATGATTCCAAATTGGCCTTGTGTATGGGTGATCGGGCATAAATGGGCGCAGCAATGAATTTGCCCCTTGTCCAGGTTGTGATTCTTGCCTTGCCAGAATAGGCTCTGAATTTGATTAGATGGGCTTAAGAAAGTTATTTTAGAGTTATACTATTATAAGATGACCAGCAGGTGGCAGCAGTTTAAAAGTGTGACATCTTCCACCCAAGCCTATGCTAACCCACTAGGCATGAAATAAAATTTAAAAAATCCTCTCAGATAATATTTGGGGTTTCTACAGAGAAATAAGGAGTGAGTCCTAAACCATTTTTGTAAACTATACTTCATTTTACCTTTTAGCTAGTTGCTTCTTCTATCTATCTATCTATCTATCTATCTATCTATCTATCTATCTATCTATCTATCTATCTATCTATCTTCTTTGTGTATGTAGGGACAAAGAAAAATGTACCGCTTTTGAATGCACTTCAGTGTCATTAGTTCTAGTTAGTGTTACTGAAGGAATTTAAATTACTGGACACTCAATATCATTTGTAAATTGCTTCTAATATGAAAGCTTTCACAAAAATTAAATGATAGAACAATAATATGTACTGCATATATACTGTATATATATATATGTGTGTGTGTGTGTGTGTATATAATATATAAATATTTTTTTTAATTAAACTATCATATACATTTGAGCAGCACTGTAGTACAGTGGTTAACAGTGCTGCTTCACAGATCCCTCACCCGGGGCTTAAATTTTTATATTCTCCCTGTGTCTGCATGAATTTTCCACAAACATCTCCATGGATGTGCTTGTTAGATGGATTAGTGGTCCTAGATTGTCCTCTTTGCCCATGTTTATGTGAGGGCATGCATAAGTGGGGCCTGAAATGGCTCAGTGTTTTTCCCTCCTGCGCCAAGGGCTGCCAGGACAGGCTCCAGCTCCCTATGACTCTGAATTGGATTAAGTGGGTTTGAGAATGGTATGATGCTATCAGGGGTCCTCAGTTACGGTCCTGGTGGGTCTCAGTGGCTACACGTTTTCATTCCAGCCAGTTTCCTCACTGATAATTAATAATAATAATAATTTTTTGCATTTATATAGCGCTTTTCTCACTACTCAAAGCGCTCAGCAATTGCAGGTTAAGGGCCTTGCTTAAGGGCCCAACAGAGCAGAGTCCCTAATGGCATTGACGGGATTCGAACCGGCAACCTTCCGATTGCCAGTGCAGATCTCTAGCCTCAGAGCCACCACTCCGCCCTGATAATGAAACTTGGTATTTAACTGCATGACTTGTTAGCGCGTTCATTCATCAAAAGATTTAGTTACGCCGTAGATTAATTACAGTCCTTGAAGTCCGCAGCGGCTGCAGGTTTTCACAACTACTTTCTTAATTAGAACCCATTTATTTACTACTAATACAATATGTTTTTCAGGTTTAATTTTAGTTATCTTGCCTGTTACAATTCAGAATGAATAAATACCTTTTTTAGTTTTTAGCAGCTGCATTTAAGCTGTAAATGTTGCCTGTTTTAATAGTTAATAATGAAATGTAGATAACCAATAAACCAGCAGCTCTCTAGCTGATTTGCTTCCTTTTAAACCTGTGCATGCACACCATGAAATATCTGTGTTAAAAAACTGAGAGAAGGAGTTTGGAAGGAGTATTGAGTTTAAATCTGTTCTGGTCCACAAAACACATGGATAATGTTCTCAGGGAAGGAAATTCTACAGTACAGTTACAATTTCTTTTGGATGAATGAAAGCACTAAGAAGCCAAATAGTTAAATATACCAAGTTTCATTATCAGTATGGACTGTCTTCTAATTAGGAAACTAATTGGAAGGAAAACCTGCAGCCACTACAGCCCTCCAGGACCGTGATTGATTGTTATTATGTAAATTTCTGTGTCTTTCATGGGGTTTATAAAGTCTAAAATCTCTTATACTATAGATAAACACACTTTAGGAATGGCTACTTGTGTTAAGCTTCACAAAGCGTCAAAAATCAGGGCGCCTTATTGGTGTAGCTTCAGGCAGCCCAGATTGGGGTACTGAGCGCCAGTCCTGGTGGTCCACATTGGGTACACGTTTCCATTCCAACTGTTTCGTAGTTAGAAGCAGGGCTAACAGATAATGGATTATCTAAGGATTTGATTATATGGTTTGCTTATGCTTTCATACTTCCAAGACAAATCTTTGTCACATTGTGGATTTTACATTTTCTGAGAACATTATCCATATGTTTTGTGGTCCAGAACAGATTTGTACCTCTTTGTCCTTTCCTTTACTCTCATTTTTTTTCAAAACATTGAAATTACCCAGATATTTCATGATGTACATACATAGGTTTAAACAAATCACATTAGCTGGAGAGCCGGTGTTCTTTTGTCAGTTGTACCACATTATTAACTGATGGCTGGTTAAGAAAGCAGGCAACAATTAAAACAATTAAAACCTAAATGCAGCTTCTTTTATTATTGTCAGTCAGTCATTATTCAACCTGCTATATCCTAGCACAGGATCACGGGGGGTCTGCTGGTGCCAATCCCAGCCAACACAGGGTGCAACGCTGGAACAAATCCCGGGCAGGGCACCAGCCCACCATAAGGCACTCCCACACACACCCTCACACCAAGAACACACTAGGGACAATTTAGGATCGCCAATGCACTTAACCTACCTGACTACACCAGGGGTACTCAACTTAGGCTGGGCTACAGGTTTTTGCTTTATCCAAATTTTTAATTAGAACCTATTCATTTATAACTGAAGCAACATGTTTTTGGGCTTAGTTTTAGTAAACTTGCTTGTTACGGTTCACTACCCTTAAATGCCTATTTCATTTTTAAAATGCTGCATTTTTATTTATTTACTTTTCCTACTGTTAAAGTTTTACTCTGTTGGCCTAGCTCTCTTTCTCATGGGTGGGGATTGATTTGATTCAAACCTAGTTTTGCAAAATATGACTTTTATGTTATTTGATTTTAATAAATTCAATAATAAAAGAAGGGGCGGCACGGTGGCACAGTGGGTTCGCCTCCCGGGTCCTCCCTGCGTAGAGTTTGCATGTTCTTCCCATGTCTGCGTGGGTTTCCTCCCACAGTCCAAAGACATGCAGGATAGGTGCATTGGCGATCCTAAATTCTCCCTAGTGTGTGCTTGGTGTGTGTGGGATTGGCTCCAGCAGACTCCCGTGACCCTGTGTTAGGATATAGCGGGTTGGATAATGAACTGACTGACTAATATAGGTAGGTAACTGCTCAGAGTTTGGTAAGTGAAGTAAGTCCTTGCAGGATCATTGCAGGGCTGTCAATTTTCCTTCCTTACTTACGTAAGCTTGAGGATCCATAAGGGATTTTGATCACCATGTATTGCTCGATTTAATACCCTGTCAACTTAGTGGTACCACCACACTTAAGTGGTTGGGTGATTCTGAGGCTAGGGATCTGCCCCAGCAATCGGAAGGTTGCAAACGCCAGAAGTTGACTTTACTCCGTTGGGCCCGTGAGCAAGGCCCTTAACCTGCAATTGCTCTGTCCTGGGTGGAGTGTGATGCTATTCTGCATCCGGCCTTGCATGAAATTCATCCAGCTTGAATGGGAAAATTTGGGGGTTGGTGGCAGGATTGGCACTCCAGCCACCGTAAAAAAACTCACACTATACCAGTGTGGTGCTGAGGTGTCACCCATTGCACAGCTGCACTTGGGTCCCAATCCGGGTGGTTTGTTTGTGTGGTGGGTTTGGCAGTGCACTGTAATCAGTTTATGCTCCCAACCTCTCTTCTCTCAACTTAGTGGCATGCTTTTTAGCTCTAGCAGTATTCCTCTTTTTTTATATGCCAGCTGAGTGTGACACTTGAATCGGGTTAATTTCTTTATTTGTGTGTTTCTACCAGCTGGCACGGTGCCTTCATGATTAGCACTGGTGCTTTGTGGCTCCATAGCCTGGGTTTGGATCCCAAGTTAGTTACTGCCTCTGTATAATTTGCACATTCTCACCATATCTGCATAGATTTTTCCCTCCGTTTCCTCTCTCATCTTACACTAACGGATGAGATAGGTCAGTTGCCAGCTCTAAGTCATCCTTTTTGTGTTTGTACCTGAGTGTTCCCTGCAATGGACTGGTGCTTTATGCATTTTAGTTTAGTTGACAAATCTGAATTGGCCCTGTGTGCATTGAGGTCCCACCTTGCATTCAGTTTTACTGGGACATGCTCCAGCCCCTATGATCCAGTACTAGAATAAGTGGGTTTGAAAGTGGTATGGATCGTTTCCAATTACGTTTCAAAGCAGCATGGCCAAAAAAAAAAAGATTTGGCTTCACTGAAGTTAACATTTCTCCTCCGTTTGAAGGAAAGTGCAGTAAAGTATCCCAGAGCTCCAGGTGGTCGCAGACTAGATTACAGACTAAAGGGGAGGACTGGGGCCGAGGTGATGTCTTAAGATTAAAGGGCAAGTGTTGTGGAGCCTGCTGTGTGATGATAAAGAATGTCAGACACAGCTGCCTTTTCTCTGCGGTCGAACGCCAGAATGTTTCTATAATTGAAACAAACAGAAAGTTTCCTTTTATATCTGTGACTTCAATGTCAGATTGCACTAAGTTTGCTTTTTACTGCTTTTTTATCTTGGCTGTTGACTTCACATTATTTGGTATTTCTGGTGTTCAGTTTTAAAGTTTTGCGTCAGTTTTAATAGTTTCTAGTTTGATACTTGTTTTTGAGGGACTTCACCATGTTTAAAGATATCCAGCTTACCTGTTCACCTTATTCCTTCTCAACATGTGTGACTGCTTTTCACCTTCAAGGGCTTGGTTACTTTTAACTGGTTTAGATATTGCTGAAACCGTAGCCATGCTTTGATAGTAATTAATTCAATTTTCAAAAACTTTTTGGGTGCCCTGAGTATGTGCATTTCTGAAAAGTTTTAGATGAAAAGAAATGTTAGGCTAAACTGATTCAGAATGGGTTATGTTCCAAATTATTATATGCCACAACATTACCAGTTGGCTTACTTGAAAACTCCACTCATTCCAGTGTCTGTGCATGGAAAAAGAGAACATACATATATTCTGCTTACTGGAAATGCAGTGCCCATAATCTGCACTAAAAATGAATTGCTTTTATTGCCATAGATATACCTTGGAAGCACAGAAGTTCTTGTTTTCTGAAACTGTAATGGATTTTGCTTGAACGTGGACATACTGTGTAAGCTGTAAGGCTTTTTTTCCTGGTACCCCATTGGCCAGAATGTCAGGAGACAATTCTCTTTTTAATTATAAATACAGCTTCTGTTATTAAAGCAAATTTAGGAACAAATGAATGTATGAAATGGTTGTGGATAAATAACGTATGCTTTACAAATGTTGAACTTTAAGATAAAGCATACTAATTTATAATAAAGAAACAATAATTCCATTCTATAATGCTCCACTGTCGTCATTCATGTTCAGGCTGAAAGATGAAAATGGCGCAGTGAGACGAAGTGGAACTGCACCTGAGGATATACTGTGCTAATTAAAGTGAGATTTCTTCTAGTTTTCATAATTAGGGTGTAAATTGTTTGAGTATTTAATTCTCATTATCCTCTTTTCCATCTATTCATTATAGAAACTCAAAGTTGCTAGAACAGGGATTACACTCTGTTGATTTATTGAATGAACACACACTGCCTGTCACTTAACACCAAGACTAATTTTATTCTGCATGCTGCCTGTCGTTCTATGGTGTATTGTGCTATATGTTGGACTAGTCAAAGTACCCAGTGTTGCCTGTATAGATCAACAGGGAAAAATGTTCTTCTGGAAATTCAATATATCTAAACACAACCCACGATAACACAAAAAGACATTCTCTTACACAAAAATTGTAATTCAGCAAGACAATGAAACTGTTTCTTTGAGAGGTAAACTTTGTGCCTGCTGCTGTTGTCCACCATCATCCATAGCACACTTCTTCTGCCTGATGGGAATTGTTGTCCCTGTGTCAGCACTGTTTTTTGGGTTGCCTCACTCCCGGTATGACATGTAGACTGTACTGTAAGCCAGACCAATGGCAAAGCACATGCAAAATCTCATGAAAATGGGTTCAACCCATTTTTGCGTGATTATTAAACAAACAAACGGACAAACAAACAAACAGAAATCCAAATGGCTTATGATTTTAGTTTTATAGATAACTAGATGAAATACCCGGTGTTGCCCAGGAGGAAAATAAACTTTTTTTTTTAAATTGTTTGAGAAAAATATAATTAAAAAAAACACAACTTGACAGATTAATTTTTGTTTTGTGGTATAGTAATACGTTTTTGCATGAAGAATTTTTGAACACAAAAAAAAATGTCAATTAAATTAATATTATTATTAGATTGATTTAATTCTATTACAGTGTTACAATAAGAATAATGCAAGATGAAAATATAGTTAACAAAAACAAATATTAAAAGACAAACGAATAATGCTATGGATTTGTCATGATAAAACTATCGGTTGCTTTTACGGAGCACACCAGAAACGTTCTGAGCATCACCTGGATGATAACATACATACAAGACGGCAAGATTGTTAAACTGCTTTATATATAAGATTGGGGCTAATTGTTAGAGAGGTGTTCATTGGAAGGTGCTTTGTGGAATAATGTCTTTATTGTATTTATATTCTTATATTGTGGAATGTATTGCAGTTTGTGGGGCTCTCTGACACCCCCTTGTGGTTACTATTATCCACTAACTGGATAATAACATACATACAAGACCGCAAGATTGTTAACACTTGATTGTTCACAATGCAGAACCAGCTTCAGAGGTTGACCTTAAATTAATGATATCTTTGAGACTGGGACTATCCTTCAGTGTGGTCATACTGTATGTGAAGTTTGCACGTTCTTCTCGTTTTTAAGTAGCTTTTCTCTAGTTTTCAAGTAAGGTGGATGTTTTTGGTAAATTAAACAATCCTAATTGTCTGGAGTGATTGGAGTGTGTGTATGCATCAGACTGCCTCCCTTCTCTAGGGTTGGTTCCTGCCTTGCTCACAATGTTGTTGGCATCCCAATAATTGGATCAAATGTGTTTTCAATTAATTTATTAATGAATAAATTTAATTAAAATGTATAACATATTAAAGGATGCAAGGAAAATGGTTATGTTACACTTGGATAGCACCTTTATTTTAGGTGACTTACAAGATGACAATACAGTTCAAATTATATATGTGATTTATGGTAGTTATTCAGGGAACTTGAGATTGTTTCTCTTCTTCTCTAGAATCATAACTACAAGACCTACAGCACTGAAGTAAATGCATTTATGGACAAAGAACTCAACAGGGAGAAATAAATGAGGAAAAATTAAGCTGAAAAGAAATTTATTGAAAACTGAAATCCTGCAACACCCTTTTCCACATCCAAACAAGCAGTTGTCCACTCCAATTGCCTGGCCTCCTCACTCTACATTCCTAAAAGCACTCTCCCTACTTTTCATTACCTCGGTCCCTTCTTTCCCCAAGTAAGCTTTTACCTCAGCTTTTCTTCCAGCAACCAATTTCTGGTCTGAGCCGACTTTAACTTCTATCCTAAGGTCCTTCTAGAACAAATGCTAGAATCGCTTGCAGAGTCCGTGTCATTCCATGTTCATTTTTGGGGTAGAACTCTGTCTTATGGCACAAGGTATCCTGACATACCTTCTGTACTTTCTCGGTAGACGTTAAAGAGTGGAGTCTCTGAAACAGACTCCACACTCCCTGTTTTATTAAGTGGACAACATTGTCCCTATTCTCCCATCTTGTGACTAGAGTCTCTGCTTTGGAGTATGTTTCAGACACCAAGTTCTCTGTAGTGGCCTCTGGTATCCCTGCACCCCTGAGCCCTTCAGATCTTTTAGGCAGTTCTCAAAAGGAATATCCCCTTGGAGACATGTCTCTGCTAGTACCTACACCCCTTGTCTTTCTCTTTCTTCCTCCCATTGTCAGTTTCTTTCCAGAAACCACTCTTTCTCCATTTTTCATTTATGGAGTTTGATAGAGTCTACAACTCCCTAGCAACCCTTGTTTCCCCCATATAGGCAGAGGTATTACAGTCAGGTCAGCGTGGAGTTTTCCTTTCTCTGGAAATTTCCTGTGAGACTTTACTGTTTTTGATGTCATTTTGATTGCACCCCTCTCACTGGGACACTCTTGCAATCTGAGCACTCCCATTAATGTTATGTACAGTAGATAGACACAGATAGTTATTTTGCAGTATTAGTTTTCTTTTTAATTCCTTTAAAACAGACACCCACACACATAATGTACTGTACTAGGAATATTTTATCTATCATTAATTAAAAATCTGATTGGAATCATCGAAACTGACTTTTGTTGACAGGACTGAATATATCTGTATTTGTATATGATAATAAAAGAGGAATAGTAGTAATATATTCAGAAGAAAGTCGCCATGTCTGTCTTTAGATGTCTTGTTTCCCAATAAATCTTTGGTAATAAAACCTTGTGAGCGCTGCTGCTGAACCAGCTGTTCACTCTTTACTCTTAATAATGCTTTTTATTACCTGGATAGACTGGTGGTACTGTAGGGTACTAGGACTTTATAAAATGGGCAGCATCAGAAGCTGACAATGATCTGGGGCCCTAAAGCCTTATGACCTTGCTCCTTCTACATTTTCAAGTTTAGGCAATTTAAGGATATATTTTATTTTCAGTAAGTCTGAGTCTTAGCTGGTAATATCAGGTGCCAGGACAGGGTGCAAGTCCATTATTAAAAGTGCTGAGCTTAAGTGTTCACTCAAAATAGTAGAAGAGTTATGTCTTCTGGCTCATTTCTCCAGTGTCCTAGATTGAAATTCCATTGCTTTCTGTTGTGGACGTCCGAGAGAATGACAGGTTGTGACAAAGATATATGTTGGGACGCCAAGCCAGTCATCCTAGTTTACTTCCAAATAATAAGCAAAAATAAACAAATGCACTATTGTATGCCTCCTTAGGTTCTGGGCAATGTGGTTCTACAAGGTAGCAAAGGAGCTCCATCTTTCCGGTTGCTCAGTCATGAAGTGATGCCTCCAACTGGTCGGTGGTGCTTTTGTGGCCCACAGCCCAGGAGGGGTGAAGTTAGTTGCCCTCAATGGGTGGTTTCTCAGTACCATGGGGAAAAGGAAGACAACATAGTTAGTAGAAGCACCCCCTCTCACCCCGTGGTGGAACTACATACCTGGGAGGAACTGAGAGTGACCCTCTGACAGACATGCATGACACAGTCTATGTGGAGTTTCCATGTTTTCCTGCTGTCTGCATGGGCTTCCCTCCTGTTCATGGTAATGGAGATCCAGTGCCTCCCAGCAGCTTTGGGAACAAGAAGGGAAGCAACTCTGAACAGGTCACCAGCCCATCGCAGGGCACAATCATTCACACACATGCACACAACTGGCCTAACTTGCGTGTCTTTGCAAGGTGACAAGAGAACCAGAGAAAAACTAGAAGCTTATAGTGAGAGACCACTCAGTTGGAGCAATCGCGCACATGATGCCACGAGGGGTAGTTCTTGAATGAAAGTGAACTGAGCCTGACCTTAGAGATGATTCTCATGTCTATTACAGAAGTGACCCTAGGATTGGATTTAAAGTCAACACAGGCCAGAAATTTGTTTGAGTCAAGGGTAGAACTTTATTGTACAGTCATAAAAGTAGAATAGTTAGGTCTGCTGCTTCATGACCCCAGTGTTCTAGAATTAATCCTACCTCACTTGCTGTCTATATGGAGTTCCTCCACATTGTATGAGTTTCCCTACATGTGCTGTTATTTTCCTCCCACATTCTTATGCCATGTGTGTCAGGTTAATCAGCAGCTCTAAGCTGATGTGTATGAGTGAAGAAGCCATACAGTATGTGCCTGTGGTATACAGTACATGGCTGGTTCCTGCCTTGCACCTGATGCAACTTGGATAAGCTACAGCTTCCTTGAGCTTGAATGTGATTGAGCATAAAAGACTTTTTCAGTGTCACTTGTTTACCTAGGTCAGTGTTTGTTTTTTCTTTTTTAACTCTTCTCTGTTTTGTGTAATTCCTTCAAATAATATTCCACATTCTGTTTTTTTGCTCTTGTTTTTAAGAAATAATTTTCCACACCTCACAATAAACTCTGTTTTCTGTAGAGAAGGAATAAAACTCTAAAATACAGACCTTGATGTGGTTACAGTCTTCCTTAAAAATCTCACCTAATAATGAATGGGTTTTCTGTTACATGCCACAGATGCCATCGCCAAGCAAACGGAGGTGACTCAGATCGAGTGGGGTGTGGTAAAGGGCAACAAAGGATTGATAGATGTTTGTAATTCTTTGTGGGTTGTACTAAATATGTCTTAACTGCAGAATACAAGCCCGTCTTATTTGCATCTTCTTGTATTTTTAAGTTTGATTATAAGTTTTTGTTACTTGCAATGGATCGCCCCCCCACCCCTGTACAGGAATTGTTTCTGCTGTGCATCCAAAACTACCAAGAGGGGCACTGGTTACCTACAAACCTGAAACTGAGTAGATGGGGGTAAGAAGAAGGTTAGTGGATAGAAGGTTTGTTATGAAAGAGAATCTTTATAAAATATATATATTGTGTCCAATATCCATCCATCCATCCATTATCCAACCTGCTATATCCTAACTACAGGGTCACGGGGGTCCAATATACAGTACATTCCAAATGTAGTATTTCTATTGCATTTCTATTATATTGCATTGAGGATTACTTGTATTCTGTTCTGTGTATTGTATTGACCCCTTTTTTTTGACACCTGGGACTACCTGGGAAGGGGTCTCTCTTTGAACTGCCTTTCCCAAGGTTTCTTCCATTTTTTTTTTTCCCTACAAGGGTTTTCTTTTCGGATGTTTTCCTTGTCTACTTAGTGAGTCAAGGCTGGGGGGCTGTCAAAAGGCAGGGCCTGTTAAAGCCCGTTGCGGCACTTGTTGTGTGATTTTGGGCTATGCAAAAATATATTGTATCGTATTTATTTTGAATTATGTCCACACCAGTCTTCAGGATAGCCTAATATGCCATTAGCCACACTTCAAAAGGCACTTCTGCATAGGACACCGGACAGTCAGCAATATAGCATGTAGTCAGCACTGCAGTTTTACTGTACTGGGAGTTTATTTTTTCCCTCCAGGCATTTTTCCAACATTTATAGTTTACAGCAACGGAAAATATGTGCTTATTTAAAATTATGGTTGAACTGTGGCAGCTTTAGACCTAAGCTTGAAGCACGAAAACTAGCCTAATCACTATCTGGATAGAATTTGCACGCTCTCCCATTGTCTGTGTGGGTTTCCTCTACTTTATCTGATTTTCTCCCACATTCAGCAGGCACTGTTTTTCAGTTAAATGTTTTATTAGTATATGTGGGCGTGAGCGTGTCCAGTTATAAACTAGAGTCCTCTGTCACACACAGTGCTGCCTCAACACTGCACTAAAAAGATAAGAGTTTAGGTAACTGAATGGATGGGTAAAGCTTGTTTTGTGTAAAATGTGTAATTCTTGACATTTTACAACTATTATTTTTTTCTGTACTGAATAGCCGTGGGAGCAAATTAACTCTGAAAGCCTGGTTGAAGTAGAAATTAGATATCTCCCAGAGTTCCAGAAGCCTCCTCATAATTGGTAGTGTCTGTTCACTGAAGACGGCAGCCGCAGTGACCGCGTCATCAAAATGACCCTTCCACCTCTCCCATGGGAGTCTGAGCCCTAGAGGTCAGAGCCGAGGTGCGCCACTGTCTTCTGCTCTCAGCGAGAATGACACAGGAGGATTTCTGCGACTGAAGCCTTTCACTTTTGACCAGAGAGAAACATTTTTCTTTGGTTTTACAACATTACTGTATAAACAGCTCTCAAATGTCCATTCCCATTTAAAGAACTCATCTAATTTTTTTTTTAATATTTAATTTCCTTATATTTTGCTATAGTTGTTATATTTAACTCTATAAAATTCTACTTATTTTAATATAGATTATGCAGTAAATAAAATATTGATGTGTTTCCATGTGCCAGTGCAGCACATTGAGAAAATCCACCCATTCCTTTGTACAATCTGCTCACCCAGTTCACGGCCACTGGGAGCCGGAGGCAACTCTGACCAGGTCACCAGCCCACTGCAGAGCACATTCACACACATACACAGATCTGGCCTAACTTACATGCCTTTGTGATGTGCAAAGAATAAAACTAGCAACCCTTAATGATACCCTACTTATTAGGAGTGTTGACATTCATGGAGCCATAAGGGGAAAATAGATAGATAGATACTTTATTATTCCCCAATGGGAAATTCACATACTCCTGCAGCAGCATACTGATAAAAACAGTATTAATTAAAGAGTGATAAAAACACAGTGCAAGTTAAAAAGTGCAAGATGAAGAGTGTGAGGCAGGTATAACAGTTAATAACCTTGTATAATGTTAACGTTTACGCCCCCCTCGGGTGTAATTGAAGAGTCGCATAGTGTGGGGGAGGAACGATCTCCACAGTCTGTCAGTGGTGCAGGACATTGACAGCAGTCTGTCGCTGAAGCTGCTCCTCTGTCTGGAGATGATACTGTTCAGTGGATGCAGTGGATTCTCCATGATTGACAGGAGCCTGCTCCGCGCCCATTGCTCTGCCACAGATGTCACTGTCCAGCTCCGTGCCTACAATAGAGCCTGCCTTCCTCACCAGTTTGTCGAGGTGTGAGACGTCCCTCTTCTTTGTACCATAGTGTCCCTAGAATAAAACTGGACTGGGCCTGACATGACAACTGTCTGTACCAGATGTGACTCCAGGATAGAATATAAAGTTGACTCAGGACAGAAATTTAATTGAGCCTTGTGGCAGAGCAAAAACTAAGGCAAAGGCTCATTGGTGGGAGGAACAGTCCAGGGTAATGGCTTGTTTTGGGGGCTCACTTTGGGGATTAGCAGTGCACAAGCACATATTGACCCTGCATGGATAGGGTACACCCCATGATTCAGGGAATGTGTCGCAGCAATGTTAGCACCTGCTCTATTCTTCTGCCACAATAAGGACATTTTATGCAGAATTTCTTTCGATTCCTTTTTTTGTTCCATTTTTCTTCATCTGTAACTAACAATTTTTCCTTATGTACTTATTAAAAAGTTCAACAGGCAACAAGCTGAAACAAAGCTAACGAAAGGCTGTGGTAGATGAAGGGTGTGTGTTACTCAAAATTCAGACCACAAAATGAACTCATACACATTTCTGGATTTCTCACTTTAGGAGCATGTCTGGGTATCTTTCAATTTGATATGAAAACTTAACCCAAGGGTGGAATTGAAAACCTATTAAAGCTGAACTGTGGGCAAATGGCAGCTATAAAGAATTTAGTACTTTTCATTTTTTATTTTATGGAGGGAATTGCGAATTGTGTCAATCGACTATGTTAAAGGGAGAACAGGGAAGAAATGTTTCACTATCTGAATAATATGGAGCCATTGAGCTGGAGCTGCAGTGCAATTTCCTTGTAGTTTCTCACAAAAGATTGAGGTGGACCTTCACTCTTTCCTCATAGCTTATACCTTTCTGGCTTTTCTCTAGTACTGCAGACAACAACAAGTAAAGTAGGACCATATATGGTTTGATGGTAGAGCAGCAACTATAGATTCTCGTAAGTCCAAGAAGTTCATCACCAGTAAATGAGGTATTCTAACAAGGAAGGGTGGCCTCAGAAGACGTGGGAAAAAGCTTAGAATTGCCGTTCTGGGTTATATCGTCTATTGTCTGGGTTATGTCGATTGAAGTAGAGTGCCATATGTGCCTACGGACAGTATGTAAGCCCTGCTTGGTTATTGTAGATTTCAAGGAGTTTCCACAATTACAGATTTATGCTCTGTTGTTTTCATGGCCATTTTTTGAGCTCATCCAACTTGACAAGTTGTCTCTCAAAGTTTGAGACTGTTGTAGCAAGAGGTTTTCCAGCTGAATGCTATTTCTGATTTCAACCTCCTTTGCTCACTTTTTATGACTTGCATGAGTGACAGTGGCCTAATTCTAACCCCAAGTCACAGGCGTAATAATTACAAATTTACAAAACGAATATCAGTGTCTCCTTTACACCAACCCCCTTTGATTATAGTTTTCTCACATGCCATAGGTGATTATTCATTTTATGGATAACACAACCATAAAATATAACATAACAAGGTTATGGTTAACATAATCTATGGGATGTCTGTATTAATAGCAGCTAAATGTTTAAGCCCAAGGTGTTTTCCAGGAAACCACTTAAATATTTAGAGGGTCCCCATTTGGCAGCACATGCAAAAGTTTGATACATTACAAAGGAATTCACTCAGCCATTTCTGAAGCAACTCTTTTCATTAAATCAACACAGAGCTTGTTCTGGGCCCAGTACAGGAGCTATCTGTGAGATGGGTTGCTACTCCTTTACATAGGGCACTAGTCCACAAACCTAACATGCTGCTAATCTTTGTGATTTTAATAAAGATCTTGAGTACCCAATAAAACAGTGACAGTCACATCAGTATAAGTTCCCAGAGCTAGAAGGCTATATTGTCCCATGGTGATATGCTATTGGGAGAAAGTTCTTCAGGTTCAGGATTCAAAAGGAGGTCACATCTATGCAGTCATAAAAGGAGGATGACATCTCAGAATCTGCTGTTAATTTTTAGACATTTGTTTGCTGACACTAACCTTGGAGAGTAAACCAATGTCTTTTCTGTAAAATTTCTGTAAAACTAGTCAGGTGGATCCTGGTCAACATTTTGCAGCTGAAAGGGGGGTGTTGGGTGGTCACACACTTCAGATATGCTGTAACACACAAAGGATGAATCGAAAGTTCAGTGGCTGACTGTACTGCACATGTCTCCTGTGTTCTGTGGGAGTCAAGGTCAAGGCTTTGGGACTATATTTCAGTGTAGTCCAACAGTTTAGCCCATATTTTGTAATGGCAGGTAAAAGTGATGCTCTTCAACAATCCAAAAAGATTTATATTTGAACTTCATGTAAAGGGTGGGAAAAGTGAACAAGAAACTTAAAATGTTGAATCAAGAGTGTGAAGAAAGTCCACAATATTTAGGTGATGGAAGCAGACGTATAGAGGAAGATGGTACGTCAGCTTAACATGTTAATTGGAACACTGAAAAATGAAGTGTGCAAAGGGTAAGCAAAAGTACCTTGAAAGGAAGCTGTCCAGAAACTAGAGGAATCTCTGAATGTGGAAGAGGAAACTAGGATTCCAAAGCCCAAGGTTGTCCATTCCATTCCCACCACTGCCTCATTGTGTGACCCTAATCGAGTTGCTCAAATGTCTAGGCATATACATTCACATATATATACATACATATACACCAAACCCCAAGACACAACTACACCACCCAGTGGGTTCAAACACAAGGTCTTCTTTATTTACAATACTTCCATTGTTCTCCAAATTCTGCATAAAGTAGACAGATACAGTATGAGAGGACTGAGGAGAATGACCAGACTGGTTCAAGCGGACAGGTAGGCTATATTAACTCAGGTAACCACTCTGCACAACTGTGTAAACATCTTGGAATACACACTACACCTAACCTTGAAGTAGATTGGCTACTATAGTGGTAGACCAGGTTGGGTTCCACTCAGGAACTAAAAGCTGAGGCTGGAGTGGGCATAGGTTTACCAAAACTGGACAGTTGAAGACTGCAGAAACATAGCGAGGTTTGATAGTCTCGGTTTCTGCTGAGGCACACAGATGGTAGGGTAAGAATTTTGGTGCCAACAACATTCCCTTGTCAGATCTAACCAATACTTCAATCCGTAGCACATTGTTGTAATGAAGATAACATTTCCTATTTCCATTAACTGTTTATATCCTGGTTTGTAATAGCACTGTTACCCCAGAGTTCTTGCTTCTAATCCTTCATATTCTAAAGACACTCGTATTAGCCAAAGGAGTGAGCGTACCCTGTGATGGATAATCATCTGATCAAGAGCTGGTTCGTATCATGTGCCTGATATTTCAAGGATTGGCACCAGCTCCAAACCTGTCAGAACTGGATATAGCAGTTCAACAAAGGATAGATACCAAAACAACCCTAGCACAGTAATGATTCATAAAAATATTATGAAGCTATAATACAGAAGAATGTTTAAGAATCATTTAAAAAAAATTTTTTTAAAGTCCAAGCCTTCAAATGAACCACCGCCCTACATATTATGAAATAGTTGCTTGCATTTAATTATAAATGTTAGTGAATTTCTTTAAGCCAAGCCTTACTGAATAAACTTTTTATTTCACCTTCCAGTTCGAAATGTTTTAGAGGCAAACAAATGAGTAACCTTTGTTTTTCTGTAGCCTTTTACTACTTGTGACACTAGAGGGTGTTGTCGCTCCTCAAACCCACTAGACAAACGTCCAAGACACCAGGTAAAAGCACTAGAAAATATTTTAATTTCTTTTTCTTTTAATTGGCAATGTGCCTTCAAAACACCACCACCACAATACACAATAAATCATTAATCAATACTATATTTTTTTTCCTCATCTCCTCCCAGCAGCTCCGTCACACTCCCTCCCAACTCCGGCTCGCTTGCTTTGTCTCCACCAGTCCTTTATATAGTTCTTGACCCGAAAGTGCTCCTGTCCTTCTGTCCATGTGATTCATTAGCACTTCTGGGTCAGATGGAGACTTGCATTTTTCTTCAGCCCTATACGAGAAACAAAAATCCCCTCATCTCCCTGCAGCGTCACACGGTGGCACGCATGGTACCCAGCAGGGTTATGAAGCCAAACTCCAACTCCCATCATGCCCTGTGGGAATCCGGGGCACATCTAAGCTGCAGGGAAGACGCCAACTAGCGTCCTGGGTGTGTCGGCCGGGATAAGCTGTCGGCCGTCCATCACATACTATAGAGCTATTTTACATTTTTTTTTTTTTTACAGCTAAAGCACAGACTGTTTAATTGACTTGCTCAGGGTTGTACAGGGTGTCACAGGTGGTAGATGAACCAGCCATCTTATAACTTAAAGTCCAAGACTTCAACGGCTAGGCCACAGCCTGTAGGCTTTATGTAACTACTGATTGTTACCAGAGAATACACAGAGAAGGTGAATTGTGAAAGACTCATAATAAAAAGGGCACATTGTTATCACATTGAGATATTCTAGGTGTCCTAACCAGGAAAGTTCCCCTCCCTTTAATTTCTGTTATCAGCTTTTTACCTGATACAGGTTGCAGAGAGCTTTTTATGGCTGACAATTTGTGTAAGACTGGGCTGACCCTGGCGGGACACTAGTTTGTTTCACTCACTGTCGGCTTACCTAATTAACAGTAACAAATTGGTTCAATTCCATACAGAATGTCCTTCAGCCTGGAGATGCACTTGAATCCAAGTTCTGCGTTTTCTGGAGTGAGAGGTGTGTTGGATTTAGGTGACAGATACTTGGGAGTTGTATATTTGTAAAGCTGAGCCATTTGTAATTATTTTTTTCATCATAATATTTTCTGGCAGTTCCGTAAGACTTAAATCATTTAGAAAGTGCTTTTACCATAAAGGTGTTCTTGAATAATGGAAAAATCCCTTTTGAGAAATTGCTTTAGTCTGTCTTCTTTGAGGGAAATAATTTTTACAAAAATAGGACCTTTTCGCAGAATCATTACTAGCAATAGCTTTATAATAAGGCCAAGGTCTTTCAGTTTCTCCTGTCTCTTGTCATGTTTTTTCCTGTACAGCTGCTTTAATTTCCAGCCTGGCGGAGGTGTTCTTGAACAACATCTGGAATCTCCCGACCAGAGGAAAAAGAGAAAAAGAAAATCCGTTTTCGGGCCTTTCTCATTGATAAACAGCAAAGACACTTGAGCTGATTTATGCTTAATGTAAAATGACAAAGAATGGTTGAGCTTTTAAGGTCAGAGTAAACAAAACAAGCAGGAAAGCAAGATTTGTGAAAATTGACAGCCTGGCGCAGCGAACAAAAGAAAGTGTTTCACTTGATTTTCATTCTGAGTAAACGCTGCAGAATGTTGCCAGATGGCTGTAGAAGTAGGTGTATGAAGTCATAGCAGGAAGATCCCTGCTCAGGGCCTAAAAAAGCAGAGCCTTGTGATTACTTTACCCACAAGTGCAAAGAATGTGGAAATAAGTGTGGGAATCAAGATGTGGACAACGTCATCTGGAGGGTTTTGCTTTATCCTCTGGACAATTGGCTACAGTAAGGCAGCCAGGGAGAATTTTCAGCTGGAGCTTTCAGAATGACCGAGACACTGAAACTGAAAGAGGTTCACAATGATTCTCTCAAGTAGGTGCACGATGGCGTTTCCTTTGGTTTGTGCGTTTGTTCATTTTTAAGGAATATTTTTGGAAACTTTTTATGCTATTACTTCCTAATGATTTGTCTGATTTGTGCATTGAAGATGTTAACTCGTGCCCATGATTGTATGTGTAACTCTGGTTTTATATTGGTGCGTAGCATTCTTAATGTAGCTTTACTGGTGCTACTGTCTCTGTGGAGTTTGCGTAGTAGGCCAGTCTCTCCACCACATCCAAAAGATGTTCAGATTAGATTGATCAGTGACTGCAAACTGTAGCCCTGAGAATGAGCATAGATCGAGTGTTTGAGTGCTAACATGCAGGAGTTCTTCCCCCATTGTGCCCAGTGCTGTTGGCTTTAGCTCCCGTGAAACTAAACTCAATAAGTCCACTAGAAAATGACAGGATGGGTAGATGGTTTCTGTTTGTAATTTTTTGAGATATGTCAAATGTGTGCATTAGGGCCTGTAAAATGTACATATTATTGTGTGTAATTTTTGTAATTTAGGTTTGCAGCACTGTTTGTGTACTTTGTTTTTGTGGATATTTTTCCCCTGGTACTCCTCCCATATTACACAGAAGTGAGCACTTGGTTGATTGGTATCTCTGCTGTATGAATAATGGGCTCATGTGTCCCCTGTGAGGGACTGGCTTAGGGCTGGTCCTGTCCTACGCCTAACGCTGCTGGTTTAAGTTGACTGGAAATGTAAAATGGCCTTGAGTGAGCATGTCAGAGTGTGATCTGCGATGACTACCACCTATCCAGGGCTGGTTCCTGTGTTGTGCCCAGTGCCATTAGCATAGGCTTTAACTGCCAACCCTCAAACTCAATGAAGTTAGAAAAGAGAGATGGATTCTTATACTGTTATCTTTTAATGGTATGCCAGATTTGTGCTTTGGGAACATTAGATTATTTGGATTCTTGTGTATGCAACTCTCATTGAATATTTGTGTTTGACATTTTAAAATTACTGGCAGGCGGCATGGTGGCACAGTGGTAGCACTGCTGCCTCGTGGTAAGGAGACCTGGGTTCACTTCCCGGGTCCTCCCTGCGTGGAGTTTGCATGTTCTCCCCGTGTCTGCGTGGGTTTCCTCCAGGTACTCCGGTTTCCTCCCACAGTCTAAAGACATGCAGGTTAGGTGCATTGGCGATTCTAAATTGTCCCTAGTGTGTGCTCATTGTGTGGGTGTGTGTGTGTGTGTGTGTGCCCTGTGGTGACACCCTGCCCTTGATTTGTTCCTGCCTTGTGCCCTGTGTTGGCTGGGATTGGCTCTTGCAGACCCCCGTGACCCTGTGTTAGGATATAGCGGGTTGGATAATGGATGGATGAAAATTACTGGCAGTATTTATGAGCATTTTCCCTGTGTCCAAATAGGTGTCTCCCCACTCACCCTGGTACCCCAGTTATCCTCATATATTACAAAGAAATGAGTGCTTGAATGATTAGTAACTCTAAGTTGGCCCTGTATTGATTAAGTGTGTGAGTGCGTGCCTTACAGTGGACTGGCATCTTACTTAGGCTCGACGCTGCCTTGTGCTGAATGCTGGTCCCACAACACTGAACCCGAATTGGCAAAGTGGCAGAACTGTTTGTGCTTTTTAAATTTTTTTTCACCTGATACTACGGTTTTCCCATATCACCAAGACGTGTGACTGTACCGCAGTACCAACATCTCACAGCTCGAACCAGATAAAGAAAGTTTGATAAAATATGTCATCTTATTTAAGCATTTGTCCGTGTCACATTTGGTGTATGGTGTTTATAAATGAGCTTTACTGGCACAATAGCATATATTAGAGTGGTATTGCAGACAAAATAAATAAATAAATATACAAATAAATAAATGCACTGAGATATGTAAACACAATTCTACTTGTTGCAGCCAATTCAATCGGTGCATTGATAGTCTCCTAGTCCGCAAGTGACAGTGTTTAGTCAATGTGGCATCGCTAGCAATGTCACAGCAGAGGATGTGTGACTCTGCTTATGGAAGATGAGTTATGCCAGCTATTATTGACTTTAGGAGGAAGAAAAGGAGAAGCTGGAGTGTCAGACCTATTGACCAAATCAGGTGAAGGAAGGGTGAGTGTAATGTGCTTGTGCATGGGGGTCCTACATGGTGAGCAGACGCATTTCAGATGTTTTTGCATGTCTTCCTTGAGTTTTGATGACCTGTTCATCATTCTGGCACCCGGCTTGCTGCATAGTTAGAAAAATTTCTATACTTGTGGGGGCGTGTTTCCTAGTCTGACGTCATTTTCACCGCATGGCCCTCACACTCAGCACAGAGGTGTCAAGTGTAAACTAAGCTTAAGGCAGCAGCAATATCTACATTTTATTTCTGTTCTTTATTTTGCCTTATACAATTTCTTGTATTAGGAATTTGTTAGTTTTCACATACCCTTGGGGGTCAGAGCGCAGGGTCAGCTATTGTACAGCACCCCTTGAGCAATTGCAGGTTAAGGGCCTTGTTTAAAGGCCCAGAAGAGTACAATCTCTTTTGGCAGTAATGGGGATTGGAACCGGCAACCTTCCGGATACTGGCACAGATCTTTAGCCTCAGAGCCACCACTCCACCCAACAATGCCACCGTGTGAGTTTATATAGATATAATAGTTATATGTATACTGCACTCAGCAGCAGCCCTTAAACAATGTAAAAACCAGCAACCAGCCAACAAATATAAATAAACAATTTGTCATCTCAGTATGGTTCCATTAGTGTTGTCTTCCACTTCGACAGGAACATTATCACACTGCCTGCAAATGGCTGTCTTTCTGTGTTTTGTATGCGGGTCTGGAATCTGTAATGGTAGGATTGCATGTAGGGCTCAGAATTAGGGAGAATTTGCACCCAATGTTTTCTGGGATTGGATCCAGTTGCCCCATGGATAAGTAGGTTAAAAACTATGACACAAGAACCACCTTTTTCCACCCTCTCAAACGTATGCAGTTTTTAATGTGTGGAAAACATTTGGGATTAAATCACTTAGAGATCTGTACATAGACAACGTCTTTGCATCCTATGAACGATTACATTCCAAATTTAACTTTCCAGCAACACATTTCTTTCACGTCCTTCAAATCAGAAACTTTGTTAAACAGAACCTGCCCAATTTTCCTCACCTTCCACCTACCTCGATGCTGGAAAAAATATTGATCAGTCTTGAGGACTCAGACAGCATCTCCATAATATATAAAAATATTTTACAGTCCCTCCCTTTTAAAGATCCCAGAGTACAGTGGGAAAAGGATCTCTCACTCAACATCTCAGAAAAGGAGTGGAAGGTAGCAATGCACTGAATTCACTCGAGCTCCATATGTGCAAAGCATAAAATTATTCAACTCAAAATTATATATCGAGTGCATGTATCTCGCTTAAAATGGTCCAAAATGTTTCCAGGGCAAGATCCAACCTCACTGGGCCTGCACCAAATTAACATCATTCTAGACCAAAATCTTTAAATGCCTTTCAGACAGCCTTGGTGTCACAATCCCTCCTAACCCACTAACAGCTGTGTTTGGTGTTCTTCCAGATGGGCTTAAAGTGGAGAAGGACACACAAACTGTGATTGCCTTTACTACACTTTTGGCACGTAGACTTATCTTGCTCAACTGGAAGAATCCTAACTCACCAATTCTAAGTCAGTGGGTAACTGATGTTATATACTATTTGAAATTGGACAAAATCAAAATCGCTCTTAGAGGATCTGTGCAAAACTTTTTCAAAACCTGGCAGGATCTGATCAATAACATTTTAGAATAAGCATTTAAATTGAGGAAGCAGGTTCCCTCCCTTCTTTTACTCCATTTATCTTTATTCATGTATTAATTCATCTATTTACTTATTTTTACTAGCTTAAAATTTTTATTCTGCTGGTCTAGCTCTCTTTCTCCGGGGTGGATTTTAGATAGATACTTTATTAATCCCAAGGGGAAATTCACATTTTGATTTGTTTCAAAAATTTTTTTGTAAAACTTGAGTTATTTGTATGGAATGTTATTTGATTTTAATAAAATGTATAAAATAAAATAAAAAATTATGACAATTTGGGATCATCTGTTAACCAAGCATGCTCATCTTTGAAAACTGGGAGGTAATCTGAGTACCTGGAGATAGTCCATAGGGACAGAGAGAGAGCACAGAGTCTTTACACAGACAGCAGCAGCTCTAAGCATTGCGCCACCCCTCCTGTATTTAGCACAAGGCATTAAGATGAACACCTATCCATCCATTTGCTTCTGGTCTAATTGTTCACCCTGAATGCAAAGAAATGCAACATTACAAGGTTAATTTCAAATTTCCTTTAAACAGACGAGTTTTGTTTTCTCTTATTAGACCCTCAGGGCCTTTCTCTTTGGTGTAGTTATACACTTCTCTTGCTTTCCCATGTGAATTACTGACCAAGGCAGATTTTGGAACAGTGACGTCTGCCCATGTGGCAGATTGTGTGTCGTGTAGATGGTGCCGCACTTGTGTGTGCTGCTGGAGTTTCAGACTCGTAGTGCTGGAATCCACATTTTTCAGAAGTGATGACTTAAGAAGATTTTTAAACATTTGGCTGCTTTATTAGTAGTGCACATTAAATGAGGTCATCAGTAGTCAACAGTCAAATGAAGTCCTTTATGCACTGTATATCAAGGTGTTAATTTTTTAAACTGCGTCATCTTTAGTACTGTGGATGTGCTTTACCATAAAGATGGAGATTTTTAAGAAAGTATCTGTTTTACTGTTGTAAACCTCCATGAAATATTAGGTTCATTTCATTACTCACACATTGATTAATTACTTGGGGTCAGGCCATGTGGGTTTTTGTCAGAAGAGACGTTTTAGTGCTTTAGGTCTTATTTTAACTTAAGCACACACTGTACTGTTCATACAAGCTTATTATTATCTTAGTTGTTTTATTGGTCTTCTCGTCACTGTGTGATAAAAATGGAAATTCCCTGTTGGTAAACGTTTGAGTGCCTAGGTTGGCAGTGGCCTGCGATGGACTGGCTTCCTGCCCAGGGATGCTTCTCGTATTGCGCCTTATGTTGCTGAGACAGGCTTTGCCCGGAAAACTGTACCCTTATATTGGAGTTAATGAATGATTGAAGCAAATGAATGTGTCAGTGGTGTAATATTATCTCATCGTAAATACTTTCATATAGCATTTTATACCATTGAAGCAAGGTGACTCTGTAATTTTCCCACTGCCTGTTTGAATTTTCCATCCCCAAAACATGCAAGTTAGATTAACGTATGACCTTAAACTAACACCGTGTTAGTGTGTGTAATTGTGCACATGGACTGGCACCCACTCTAGAGGTTGCTTGCAAATGATCCTTCTCCTTAACTCTGAAATACTCTAATAATGGATACTTTAATGGATTATAGCTTTCAGAAGGTTCAGTGTTGCATTTACAGAGTAATGGGGTGTGTGGAAGAGAGGTGAAGAAGAGAGTGCAGGCAGAGAGGTGTGGGTGAAGAAGAGTGTTAGGAGTGATTTGTGACAGACGGGTATCAGCCAGAGTGAAAGGGAAGGTCTGCAGGACGGTAGTGAGACCAGCTATGTTATATGGGTTGGAGATGGTGGCACTGACCAGAAAGCAGGAGACAGAGCTGGAGGTGGCAGAGTTAAAGATGCCAATATTTCCATTGGGTGTGACGAGAATGGCTAGGATTAGAAATGAGTACATTGGACTGTCAACTCAGGATGGACAGTTGGGAGACAAAGTCAGAGAGATGAGATTGTGTTGGTTTGGACATGTGCAGAGGAGAGATGCTGAGTATATTGGGAGAAGGATGCTAAGGATAGAGCTGCCAGGCAAGAGAAAAAGAGGAAGGCCTAAGAGAAGGTTTATGGATTTGGTGAGAGAGGACATAACAGAACAAGATGTAGAGGACAGGAAGATATGGAAGAAGATGATCTGCTGTGGTGACCCCTAACGGGAGCAGCCAAAAGAAGAAAAAGAATAAGTGTTGCCTCCTGAACCTCAGTAAAACCAGAGCTTTAACCTGATGATCTATCAATCTGTTTCTTTAGCCTCAGTAAGTGCTCATTATTCTGCTGCTACCGATGCCTTTCTTTCTTCTTCTTTTCCCAATTAGCAATCGTCTGGATGTGGTTAGCCATGAAACCAGTATGATGCTGTGGTTGCCACTGGGTGTCCGCTGTCTTGCGCTACCACTTTCCAATCTGTTGCCACTTGTCTTGTTCAATCAGTCTTATTAAAGTTTACTTTGAGGCGGTTCATCATATTGTCCACTCCACCAGACGTGGAGCATGTGGTGGTTGTCCATTCTGCAGACATGATCAAACCAACAGAGCTTTCGTTTTTGTATCTTGGCTTCGACTAATGGTTGCTTATCACACCACGCCATGATAATTTCATTTCTTAGGCGATTCACAGGGAGACTCCCTACGTTCAATGCTGACAACTTTGAGCATGTTTGGATAATTTTTCAGCAGCAAGTTTGATAGTGGGATGAGCAAAATCATCTTCAAAAAAGATGTGCATTTTAGTTTTGAGTGACACGTGATGATTTTTTCATAAACTCCACATAAACTCCAAAGGTGGCAGTTGCTTGTTCAATCCTGCAGTGGATCCCAGCTATGATGATTTGCTTCTCCAGTGACCCTTGGTGTTTTAAATTCATGGTTCTCCTCTAGCTGTACCCTATTTAGGTAAATGTCAGGTGGCAATCCATCAGCTGTTAGCACTTCCATCTTTTCTGTGTTGATTGTTAATTCATATGGCCTGGCATCTTTCACTGTGCTGTAGAAAATGTCTGTTTTGTCTGTATTGCCGTTTGCAAGGTGTCACTGTCATCAGCAAACATAAGATCACATACAAAATCATGGTCATCCTATTGTACTCCTTGCCTGCCAACAAATGCCTTTCTCATTAATGAATCGACTACAATGTTAACAGGGGTAAGATTGCATATCCTTGCTTGATGCCCGTTTTGACAGCAAATGCATCTGGTAGTTCACTTTGAATGCACACGCACCTGCTAATGTCATGCTACCTTTGTTTGAGTACCAGTGTTAACACATTCTTGTGTTGTGGAAGGATCTGATGGTGACCCTATCTTCACACTAGGACTTTCCTTATAGACCCGTGTGTCCTAAACCTTTGACTATTAAGTCAGATTTATCAGCCTGATGCAGCAATGCAAAAGCAGTCTGCAGCTTCAATTGTGGTTGCTGTCAAGTTGGACTAGACTCATCTGTGTCTACGACTAAAATACTCCCCTCTTCTCTTATCTCTAGACTCAAGACGGCCTATTAGAAAGATTTCAAGCCAAGGCAGAGAAACATGTTCACATGTTTATTCACTCAATATAGAATATCAATTACTAAACTGCTGTTCTTTAAGTAACAAAAACGGAAGCAAAGTAAATGGTTACATCCTGGATGGATAGCAGCCATTCTTGGAGTCTGAGCACCCAATGTGCCTAGATATCAGGTGGCTTTTTCATTCTTGCATTGTGCTTCTGAGCGTATTGTTCTTGAATATGGTACAGTCTCTGGATAGATGTTGAAGGAATTTTAGAGACAAGCAACTGCTGTCTTGTCCCCATATTTAATTCTTTTAGGGCTGATGTCAACTTTTGTCAGGGGTAGAGGACGGTGATCAGCTGTAAACTGCAACAAAACTTGCCATTACATTTTACTTTGACTCTTTGCTAGAAGGAAAGTTACATAGCTTTGTTGATTTCACCTCAATCCCCTCCCCGTGAATGAGTAGCGAAGAGTAACCATCCTCTAAAATGGCACCGACATCTGGCGAGAGACCAAAGCAAATGTGCAAAGCAAAATACTCCATGGACATTTTACGTAATTTCGATGAATAGGACTCTGACTTGTTGGACTCCGAGTTCGATGATCTAGAGATGTATATCGAAAATGAAAGTGAGGTACCAGCATCATCTGATCGGTCCCCAGCTGATCATGGTGCTAAACACTTTCATGTAGTTGATGTGCCTACAGCAGCATTCGCCTGGGAGGACCACCACTTATGATGGCAAGAGGTACATATTGCATCACACCGCCTCCCACCTGCTGTGTAAAGACAGCCAGGCAGCCAGCCCACCGTGTATTCCTGCTGACCATTGAGGTGCTCCCACGCAACCACTGCCACCAGAGATGCCAAACATGCACCAACAGCAGCTACGGCACATAGCAACAGACATTTTCTTTTGATTTATGTGTAAAACCATTGCTTTGTGTACTTTTCAGAAAACTGAGTTTTTTGGAAAAAATATTCAGCCCTCAAAGAGTTAAACTGTCATTGCTCTTCCTTACTGTACCCTTTTCAATCAATATGGCATTGTAGTTTAGGGGCACACTCATCTAGACCAGGGGTCCTCAATCATGGTCCTGGAGGGCCACAGTGGCTGCAGGTTTTTCTTCCAACTGGTCTCCTAATTAGAACTCAGTCCATGCTGATAATAAAACTTGGTATTTTAACTATTTGGCTTCTTAGTGCTTTCATTCCTCCAAGAGAAAATTTAATTGCACTGTAGAGTTTCCCTCTCTGAGAACATTATCTATGTGTTTTGTGGACTAGAACAGAGTTAAACTTAACGCTCCTTCCAATTCACCTCTCATTTATTTCTAAACATTTTTTAACTCAAATGCTTCATGGTGAATATGCACAGGTTTAAAAGGAAGATAGATAGATAGATACTTTATTAATCCCACGGGGAAATTCACATACTCCAGCAGCAAAAAAATATAAAATTAAAGAGTAATAAAAATGCAGGTAAAAAAACAGACAATAACTTGAATAATGTTCAACGTTTACCCCCCCGGGTGGAATTGAAGAGTCGCATAGTTTGGGGGAGGAATGATCTTCTCAGTCTGTCAGTGGAGCAGGACAGTGACAGCAGTCTGTCGCTGAAGCTGCTCCTCTGTCTGGAGATGACACTGTTTAATGGATGTAGTGGATTCTCCATAATTGATAGGAGCCTGCTGAGTGCCCGTTGCTCTGCTACGGATGTCAAACTGTCCAGCTCTATGCCAACAATAGAGTCTGCCTTCCTCACCAGTTTGTCCAGGTGTGAGGCATCCTTCTTCTTAATGCTGCCTCCCCAGCACACCACTGAGTAGAAGAGGGCACTCGCCACAACCATCTGATAGAACATCTGCAGCATCTTACTGCAGATGTTGAAGGATGCCAGTCTTCTAAGGAAGTACAGGCGGCTCTGTCCTTTCTTACACAGAGAATCAGTATTGGCAGTCCAGTCCAATTTAGCGTCCAGCTGCACTCCCAGGTATTTATAGCATGTTAGCTGGAGAGCTGCTGGTTTATTGGTTATCTGCATTTTATTATTAAATAATGTCTGATTAACAAAACCGGCAACAATTAAAATTTTAAATACAGCTGCTAAAACTAAAATAGGTAATTAAGGGTTCTGAATGGTAACAAGGCAAGAGAACTAAAATGAAGCCAAAAATGTATTGCTTTAGAAATAAATAAATGGGCTCTAATTAAAAAATTACCTGCAGCCACTGTGACCCTCCAGGACTGTAATTGAGGACCTCTGATCTACAATGTAACTAACATTTGCTTTGATGACTAAAAATGCTAACAAGCCATATAGTTAAACACAAAGTTTCATTATCAACAAGGACGGAGGTTTGGAATGAAAAACTGTAGCCACTACGGCCCTCCAGGACCGTGGTTGAGGATCCCCTGATCTAGACCAATCCTGGCTACTTATGACCTATGTTCTCATAGCTACTACCAATCAGCGTTCTCCCTGCGGCAAAACATGTCTCTCTTTTCTTTTCTTTTCCACATCTGCAGCCTGTGCTATTTTAGCTACTGATAAGACATCAAGTTTCTCTTTTCTCTACAGAAGGACAGCAGACCAAGCTGAGGAAACAGTACTACTAATACATTCGTTATCACTATAGGACTGTGTACGCCTAACTTTTATACAGTGAGACATAGAATATAACATGTAAAACTTCACACCACACAATTGTTAAAAGTCCATCCCAATACTACACATTAGATGTAGGCATGCCTTTGTCTTTTGGAAGCCAAGGTAGTGCTTTTGTGTAGACCTTCCATCCATCAGTTTTAAGAAACTGCTTAGTACATTTGTAAACTTTCATTTGGAAGTGTTTAGCATGTTGCACAGTTCAGAAATAGCACAAAACATTGTTATGGATGCCAGTTTGTTGACATGTTCTTGCTGCTATGCAACTTGTTGGAGGCTGGCTTTCAAGATGAGTGTTGAGTGACACCCTAAAGCCGTGAGAGCGGGACATGGGTGGATAAAACAAACATTCACTGTCGATAAAGAGCCGTAGTTGATATTACATCTGCTATCTTACTATTGCAAAATAATAAAACATTTTTAAAAAAGGGAATTCAACCTTTTATCAGTCTGTAGCGTGAGACCCGTGAAGACATTTTAAAGGGCCAGAAATATTTGAGGTTGCATGTGGATGATAAGCTGTTGTGTGTTGTCTTCTGACAGACGGCACAGTTGTGAAACACATTCCATATTTGTGGATTCCTGTTCACTCCATGTCAGCGAGTCTAGAGCTGTGATGAGTTTGCTCTTGTTTCTAGTAAATCCAAAGAATGGCCACTATTCGGGGTCATTTTACAGTTGATCAAAGAGCCTCCGAAGTCATCCCAACTATTTATGCACATATTTCCTAGATCACTAGAAGATATACCACTGGTACCGAGACTCACACCAAAAAGGCTGCACCTCCTGTGCGATTTTTCCATGGGGCCTGAGCCCTGAATGTGATTGAGCGGTAACTTTTTAATCAGGTGTACTCTTTCCATATCAGCCATTAGGATATGGCATTGCATGTTGTTCCTAGTTCTATTATACCATTTATCCACCAGCAACCACCAAGAAGAAGAACGAGGCTGGTTACAAGTATTTCTCCTTTATAAGCAGGCACTCTACAGGAGGTGTGACATCTGCAGAGGACATAAAACAAAGGAGAGGTGTGACTTGTAAGGGGCCTTGCAGCACCCCAAACCCCAGATAGAAATGCGTAGACACAAGATCGAGGTTCAAATGAATTTTTTTTTTTTTTTTTGCCAAACATACAGTTTGTCCATGAATATTTGGACAGAGGCAACTTTTTTCTAATTTTGGTTCTGTACATTACCACAATGAATTTTAAATGAAACAACTCAGATGCAGTTGAAGTGCAGACTTTCAGCTTTAATTCAGTGGGTTGAACAAAACGATTGCATAAAAATGTGAGGCAACTAAAGCATTTTTTTAACACAATCCCTTCATTTCAGGTGCTCAAAAGTAATTGGACAAATTAAATAACTGGAAATAAAATGTTCATTTCTAATACTTGGTTGAAAACCCTTTGCTGGCAATGACAGCCTGACGTCTTGAACTCATGGACATCACCAGATGCTGGGTTTCCTCCTTTTTAATGCTGTGCCAGGCCTTTACTGCAGCAGCTTTCAGTTGCTGTTTGTCTGTGGGCCTTTCTGTCTGAAGTTTAGTCTTCAACAAGTGAAATGCATGCTCAATTGGGTTAAGATCAGGTGACTGACTTGGCCATTCAAGAATTTTCCACTTCTTTGCTTTAATAAACTCCTGGGTTGCTTTGGCTGTATGTTTTGGGTCATTGTCCATCTGTATCATGAAACGCCGCCCAATCAATTTGACTGCATTTAGCTGGATTTGAGCAGACAGTTTGTCTCTGAACACCTCAGAATTCATTCGGCTGCTTCTGTCCTGTGTCACATCATCAATAAACACTAGTGTCCCAGTGCCACTGGCAGCCATACACGCCCAAGCCATCACACTGCCTCCACCGTGTTTTACAGATGATGTGGTATGCTTTGGATAATGAGCTGTTCCACGTCTTTTCCATACTTTTTTCTTGCCATCATTCTGGTAGAGGTTGATCTTGGTTTCATCTGTCCAAAGAATGTTTTTCCAGAACTGTGCTGGCTTTTTTAGATGTTCTTTAGCAAAGTCCAATCTAGCCTTTCTATTCTTGAGGCTTATGAGTGGCTTGCACCTTGCAGTGCACCCTCTGTATTTACTTTCATGCAGTCTTCTCTTTATGGTAGACTTGGATATCGATATGCCTACCCCCTGGAGAGTGTTGTTCACTTGGTTGGCTGTTGTGAAGGGGTTTCTCTTCACCATAGAAATGATTCTGCGATCATCCACCACTACTGTCTTCTGTGAACGTCAAGGTCTTTTTGCGTTGCTGAGTTCACCAGTGCTTGCTTTCTTTCTCAGGATGTACCAAACTGTAGATTTTGCCACTCGTAATATTGTAGCGATTTCTCTGTTGGGTTTTTTCTGTTTTCGTAGCTTAACGATGGCTTCTTTCACCTGCATGGAGAGCTCTTTTGACCGCATGTTGTCTGTTCACAGCAAAATCTTCCACATGCAAGCACCACACCTCAAATCAACTCCAGGCCTTTAACTCCTTAATTGATAATGACATAACGACGGACTTGCCCACACCTGCCCATGAAATAGCCTTTGAGTCAATTGTCCAATTACTTTTGAGCCCCTGAAATGAAGGGATTGTGTTAAAAAATGCTTTAGTTGCCTCACATTTTTATGCAATCGTTTTGTTCACCCCACTGAATTAAAGCTGAAAGTCTGCACTTCAACTGCATCCAAGTTGTTTCATTTAAAATTCATTGTGGTAATGTACAGAACCAAAATTAGAAAAAAGTTGTCTCTGTCCAAATATTTATGGACCTAACTGTACCTGCAACAGGTTTCTTAAATGTATGCACAAGCAAAATATACTGTTTCTTCTCTTCCTCCACACCTCCTAGGCAAGCTTCCTCCTTCTTCCAGCCGACTCCAACTCACCTGGATGAGACGCGGCTGCTATTTTATCAGAGACCCAGGACTACTTCCAGTGCTGGACCATGGTCCTAAGGAAGCACTTCCAGGTTGCATGGAAGCCCATGAAAGCAGGAATCACTCATCCTTGCAGCACCCCTGGTGGCACCCACAGAACTCAACAAGACTGTGCCATGGGACTACAGTTCCCTACATGCCTTGTGGGTGTCCATACTGGTAATGCTGCCCAAGGATTCTTCCACCTAACTTGTCAGGGAAGCATGTATCCCTGACTAGTTGTCTCCCTCTTTTCTTCCATCACACTGGCCTCCCGTCCAAGTCGTATTCCTTGGTTTAAGCCAGCTGGAACGCCAGCATACCTACTTCAGTGCTGGCATCTTGTACCACCACGGTATGAGAAAGACATAGCAGCACTTGAAGCTGTGGTGAGGAAAGCAACCAAATGACATAGTGGTCCATGTAGCCCAGGCAGCAAAAATTCTACATCCACAGCAAGGTTTCAGTAAAGCTTCTAGAAAGTTCAATTCATTTTCCTGGAATGGCCTGACATTAAAGTAGTGAGCAGATCTAATATTGTGAATTTCCATCCTTCTCAGTATCTCTGTACTTTTATTGCCTAATAATGAATCTTCCCTTATATAGATCAGTAAAGATAAACTGAAGAGCACACGGTACTGTCTCTCATGGCTCCATTAGCGACCAATCCTTATCCTGTTGGTAAATTGTTGAAAACCACCCATTACAGCAATTGTCCTCATTTGTCGGACTGCTAGACTGATAGACGTTCCTTGGGAAAGAATGATGCCAGTTTACTGCAGGCCCATGTTAATGCCATGCCCCATGGGTTTTTTTGACAGCAGGCAGTCACTCAGCACTTTTCTTCATTACATTTTGAGGAATGACAGCCATGCAAAGATAGCTCTCCAAAGTTTATCTTGGAATGACACTCAGATGAGGCAGACGTAAAGCACTAGGGTTTGTGACCACTGATTGTGGTCAAGAGCTGAAATGGTAGCATTTAGGTTATAAGGTTAATGTGGTTTTGGAAAGTTGTTTGTGTACTTCTTGCATGAGAAAAGACTATTTCTGACAAATACGGATTCATTTTTTAACAGCTTGTTGCCTGTTTTTACTTTTATAAAAGGAAGGAGACGCAGCATATGTCTGTCATGAAGAAGTAAACATTGGTATAACGCAAATGTGTGTAAATGCAATTTCATATTGTAGATAATAAAATGAATTAATATTGTAAACCTTCTGACTTTGCTAAGCATATCTGAGATTCTGTAATAGAAGCACAGTTTACATTTTCTGAGATCTGACTTGAAGTTCAGGCCAATAATTAGACTTTGTTGAAGGCCTCAGGAGTCAGGTGGTCCCAATGTCTTAGTTTACTGTGTTGTCAGTTGGTGATTATGTATGGGTAAAACTGCTAACATGCAAATCAACAAGACATGTTCAGTGTGATGATTCTCTACTTGGTGGCATTACAAGCACAACCGCCCAGCTCCCTGCAAGCCATTTTGTGTTGCTCAGTTTTGAATGAGATTGGTCAGACACATTCATTTATTGTCTCAGTATTTTTGAAGAAGAAGACCTTACACCCCAAATATTTTGAAAAGGGAAATACCAAATAAAGTCATAAAATCATAACCCTTTTCCACCCTGAACCAATAGGGGGAAACACCTACACAGTTCAAATCTGGTATGGCTGCATTTTCAGAAGTAACATGAATCCAATAGTGACACACTATTGTCTCAAGAATCTTGGGTTCAAACTCTGATAATTACTCTCTAAGTTCAGAGTGCATCTTCTCCAGATGCCTGTGTGCGGTTTTCCATAGGGTCTCCAACTTTCCTCCCACTTTCCAAAGACATGCATGTTAGGGTAGTTGGTGGTTCTGATCTGGCCCTTTGTAAACCTGTAATGGTCTGCTGCGTCATTTATTGTTGAATTCTACAATTAGCCCAGGGTTAGCTTCAGCCCTGCACAAACAGTAATTTGGATTCGTCAGGTCTTAGACTGTTATGTTATGCATTTGTTTTTCTTCTAAAAATATTCCAAAGGAAGCACCACCTTGAACCAGAATTAATTGAGCATCTGGTTAGACCCAAAGTGAGGATCTAAAAAGACCATCCATTCATCACTCCTTTTTAAAACCCACTTAATCCAGCTTATAGCTGCAGGGGCTGTAGTGGTTCACCTACATTGGAGTGTTCTGGATATAATATGTATCATCATTGAACTGTTCTGGATATATATGTATCACTTGCACTTTTCAGTCCATTGAGAAGAACATAAGGAATAAGGGTGCTTTATTTAGACCTTGGAGGTACAGCTTTGGTTTAAATGTGGGAGGATATTTGATTATTTTTTTAAATCCTGCTCTACGGCAACTTCCATTTGGTTTTAAATCTCCATTTTTAAGTTCATAACCTATCTTTGTTGTGGAATGGTGGAGCACTGCTGCCTCACAGTGAGTACCCAAGTTGTGGGCTTGAAATTTGGCCTAGTCTTTGTCCTTATGGACTTTGCATCTCCTCCCAATTTTATCGGTGTGTTTTCCTCCAGTTTCACATCCCTGGAAATTCTGATTAAGTTGATTCCAAATAATGTTTTTCTAACCTGCTTTCCCAGTCCCGGTTTATGAGGAGCTGCAGCACATCCTTGCAACACTAGGCAATGCTGGAAGCCAACTGTGGTTGAAGTTCCAGTCCGTCACAAAGCACACACATACAAATGGGCCAATTTAGTGTAATCAATCAACCTAACATGTAGTTCTTTGTGAAACGGAAGAAAAACTAGTGTACCTGAAGGAACACCTATGCAGACATGGGAAGAGCTGAGACAATGATCAAGATCCGTATTTAAACCCAGAAAAGGAGCGATGAAGCTGCAGCAGTACCACGTGAATAAGTACACCATGGCCCTGTGATGAAGTTGCAGTCCAATCCAGGGTTGTATATCCTGCTTTATGCATCAGTGCTACTATAGAAGTCTCTGTTTTTGTATGAAAAAGGGAAAAATCAGCTTTAGAAAATGGATGGATGGATAGTGTTGGTTGAGAACCAAGATCAGTAGGGATACGTTCTTTAGACCGTCCCATAGTCTGTTACTATAAAAATAAATGCAAAAAATAACACATCAGGAATGATTTTGTTAAGCAGTGAAAACCGAGAAGATCAGTTAACTGAGAGTGCAGACAGACACATATTGTAGACCATTTCAGCAGACTTCAAAATTAGACTGCTGTTATTGTAACAATTTCCTCAGCTGTTGATGTGTTAAAGATAAAAAAACAATGAAATGCAAGGTCACTGTCTGTAAAGGGAAAAGAGAAAAGTATCATCAGTAAGAGACTATCTGTCAGACCGCCAGAGGGAACTCCCTCCTCCCCGCTGCTTCAGTAGCATAGGTTCAAATTCTTTGCCAGGGTGTACGCCAAGACTTGTCATTGATATTAGCAGCATGCGTCACTCCCTCCTCCCCTCGGGTCAGACTCAGGTAACGCTCACTCGGCAGGGAGACACTGTTTGTGTGCGTGATTAACAGCGGCAGTGTGTAAAGCGCGTCGAGAAGAGATGGTGCGTGTGGCTGGGTGTTTTTTTTTTTTTTTGTAAAGCCCTGCAATGCTGTCTCTTTCATCATTTCTGTAAAGCACAGGCAAGAGAGCAGCAGTGCTGTACTTTTTAAGGAAGAGACACACTTTTCTCATACGGATTTAAACAACGTGGTACTTTGACCAGAACTGGAGGTATTCTAATATATCAATGCCTCGGATTCAACACATCAGGTAGGACAGACCATTAATAAATGTAGAAAAACACTTAATTGTATACTGACTGGTAAGAGAAATGTGTCTTGCTGCTTGGCATTCTCTCATCAAATTGACCCAAGTCTTTTACTACCATCTGACCTCATTGTTAAACTTGTCATTGTAGAGTTCTGTTTTTACTTCGCAGCTTCTGTTTCATTTTACTATTTTCATTGTAAAATAACATAACATGTAACGTAGACTTATATTTGCCATGCTGTTTTTGTGTTATTTCATGTTTTTTTTAAACCTAAAGTATTGCGTTTAAAATAGAATTGTGTTAATTCTTAGTACATTTGTAACTGAGGTGATATGGTGGCACAGTGGTCAGCACCACCCTCTCACTGATCCGGTTGTTATTCATGTGAAATTTGCACATTCTCTCCTTGTCTATTTAGGTTTTCCTCCAGGTTCTCTAGTTTTTCTTCCACATGTCCTAAAACATGCAATTTAGGTTAAGCAGTAATTTCAAATTGGCCCTGTGTGGGTGGGTATCAGTGTGCCCAATGTTGGACTTTTCTCCCATCCAGAGGTGATTTGAGCTTTGTAACTGATGTTGCTGAGATAGCCTGTGGCTCCTGTGACTCTGAATTAGATTGAGCAGGTTTGAGAATAGTGTGTTATATTTGGCAGTGTACTCAATCTAGGCTTTTAAAAAAATAAGTGAGCTACTTTGTACTGTATAATGATTAAATCCACATAATACAGTTTTGGGTCGTGACCCAACAGCATTGAACAGAAGAAAAGAACCAGCTGTGAACGGGAACGCCATCCTATCACAGGGCACATTCGTCTGCACATCTGCATTGGGGCAGTTAACATGTGCATCTTTGGGATATATGAGGAAAGCAGAGAGAAAGCTACACCAATAAGATCAGAACATTCCAACTTGGGTGGCACGGTGGCGCAGTGGTAGTGCTGCTGCCTCGCAGTTAGGAGACCTGGGTTCGCTTCCCGGGTCCTCCCTGCGTGGAGTTTGCATGTTCTCCCTGTGTTTCCTCCGGGCACTTCAGTTTCCTCCCACAGTCCAAAGACATGCAGGTTAGGTGGGTTGGTGATTCTAAATTGGCCCTAGTGTGTGCTTGGTGTGTGGGTGTGTTTGTGTGTGTCCTGCGGTGGGTTGGCACCCTGCCCGGGATTGGTTCCTGCCTTGTGCCCTGTGTTAGTTGGAATTGGCTCCAGCAGACTCCCATGACCCTGTGTTTGGATTCAGCGGGTTGGAAAATGGATGGATGGATGAACATTCCAACTTCTCATAGGTGGTGACAAACTAGGAACAGAACCACAGACTCTGGAGCAGTAGTACTAACTTCTGCAGCATCTGGCCAGTACTGACAGACACAGTTACTTATGAAGTCAATCATAAAGTAATGTCACCTCACTGTCAAATGCCGTGACTCATTCAAGGATTTGAACCCAGCCTTCTCAGTCTAATAAGCGGCAGGGCTACCAACTGCATCACTGCATTCGTTCATTCATACGTTTTAAATGCCTACTTTTCATAGTACAACATGGCAAAGATCCAGAGCCTACCTTTCCTGCACTGAATGCAAGGCAAACATTGAGAAACAAAACCAAAATTATCCGCTTTGAGATGCGAGAGAAAACAGGGATATCCGTAGTAAACCCACAGCACCGGAATATTCTACAGGATCCACTAATTGTCCATGACTAAGAGTTGGAATTGTGTGACTGCACTATTAACCACAAATTCAAACCTGCTTTCAAATGACACAGAGTAGATAGATAGATAGATAGATAGATAGATAGATAGATAGATAGATAGATAGATAGATAGATAGATAGATAGATAGATAGATAGATAGATAGATAGATAGATAGATAGATAGATAGATAGATAGATAGATAGATAGATACTTTATTAATCCCAATGGGAAATTCACATTCTTCAGCAGCAGCATATTGATACAATAAATAATATTAAATTAAAGAATGATAATAATGCAGATGAAAAACAGACAATAACTATGTATAATGTTAAATGTTAACGTTTACCCCCCCCCCCCCGGATGGAATTAAAGAGTCGCATAGTTTGGGGGAGAAACGATCTCCTCAATCTGTCAGTGGAGCAGGACAGTGACTGAGTACTTATGTACATGTACGCTATTGAGTATGATGTGGTAGCACAGTGGTCAACAATGATCCTCACAGCTCCAGCACCCTGGGTTTGCGTATTCCACACTGGGTCTTCTGGTCATTCTGACTTCTGTCCACCTACCTGTTATAAACTAGCCCTGTGTGCAAGAGTGTTAGTGTGTAACCTAAAATGTGTTGATTTTTACTTTATGCCTAATGCTTGAGGGGTAGACTGCATACTTCCAGTGGTTCTCTAATGGGACATGCGGGTTCAGAAAATAGATGTAAAAATCAGTTTTTATTTTATATAACACCTTTTATATAATGCACCATATCATTAAAAAGTAAACAAGTACACAGTTCATTATATCAATTTGAAATAGTGGAACATTCACTACATGATAAAGTATAAGAAAACAAACTTCATAGTCTCCGTAAGTATGAACCAGTAGTCAGTGAACAGTCTGAGATGACACTGTGTGAGGATCAGTAACGTAAGCATGGATAGTAGAGTTACGGGTGAAGCCGACTGGAATGGGACAGGGAGTCTTATGAATTGACAGCCTATTTCGGGTTTCCCATCTAGATTTTGTTCTTTGTTTGTACTGGATACTTGCTGTGATGCAGGAATAGATCTGGAGAGCTAGAAAACAGAGGGTTGGGAGTTCACTAAATGTGCTTTTACCAATTCATAGATTGAAGGGGCTAAACGTTTTCCTGGCTATTTTGGGAACAAGACAAGACAGGATGCTAACAATTTGCATGACACTGTCAGAAGAGCACATCCATTCAGTATTCTCCCAAAGTTCAGATGTAACTACATGCAGTGATGTCTCTAGAAGAAAAGCCTCAGATGGAAAATGTAGTCCTGAAGGGTTGTTATCTTCCAATAGAAAATAACATTCTTTATCCATCCTTTGCTCCAACTCATATAAACAGTATTCACTCTCTCTTGGAAGTTTTCATGTTGAACCACAGACCACACAGACTAAAAGCTGTTATGACTGCCAAAGCTGTATGTACTATTTTATTGTGTTTGATATTTGTTTTTAATTTAGATCACTTTTTATAGCCATTGTATCCAATTCAAAGTTGCATGGGAACTCCAGTCATGCAGAACTTTCCGTTTCTATGTTTATAACAAGTCTCTCTATCAGGACATTAAATTATTTGTAATAATACAGCCTGATGTCGTGCCCCTTGAATTCTAATATGACTCCAGAACAAAAACATTTTTTAGCAAGTAGGAGAAAGGTACATGACAAAACAAACACACCTGCATGCTCTGAATGGGTGTTTCCTCAAAGGTGCGTGAATGTATCTCTTCCAGGGTCAGGGGGTCGCTCCAGAACTAACAGAGCCAACCAAGCAATATTGAAAAATCGGGAGGTACTATGCCCTGCATTATTGGGAAGAACATTTCAAGGACAAGCTGCTTGTCCTGTCCATGCTGCATGAGTTATTTAAGGGACTCACAAAGGTGCCATTGCTCCTGGCCCACCTACCTCTGTTGTCCTATTTTGGACTAGAAACCACATCTTCCAAAGCTGGAAGTGTAAACATGACTAAATGTAATGACTTTTATGAAATGGGTTCTTAATTTAGACTGTAGTTTGTATAACAGTCCTATAGTTTTATTATTTGCAATGTGTTCTCAAAGCATACACGTGCAGAGTGGCAGCTGCTCACAAAGTGAAGGATAATAACAAAGTCATTCTAAATGTAATTCATTATCTGCATTGCAATTTCTTTCTTTTTATGAAAAGAACAAAAAAAACAAACAAACCCTTTTTCTGTCATAACAGAGGATGTCAGCCGAATCTCCCCAGGCTCCAGCTGCATCTTCTGGGGGTCACAGAGCACAGACCTATTCTATTTTAATTTGCTTTTCCCCTGCAAATGAAATTACATATTGAATGACACGGTTGTAGTCAGGGCAAGAGCAGCAATGAGGTGACTGCTGAAGATCTTAAGGTTTTTTTTTTTTTCATTCTGCTTTGTCTGTTCGGCTACAGAGCCAGTAAACTGAACTCAATTAACCCTGGACAGCACCCCGCTTAATGACTGCCCCATTGTGTTTCATTCAGCCGTTCAGAGGCTACAGTTACAGTTCCCTTGCTAATTGTTAATTGGAAATTTCCTGCCAGCCTTTTTACAAACCACTAGCGTATGCTGCCAGGGTGGTGGCATTCATTATGCATGGTCAACATGATGCTTTCATAACATAACATAGCATAGCATTCTCACACCCGCTGAATGCAGTTCAGGGTTATGGGGTGACCGGATCCTATCTCAGCAGCACATGGGTATAAGACAAGAAACAACCCTGGACACTTGTACTCAAATAAACTGATTTGGAATCACAGATTTTCTGAACCTGCATGTTTATGATAAAAATCTGTTTTTCCTTTGATTCAAATATGCAGCAAAAAAACATTTTTGTACCATCACCATACTTGCAGGATTTAGCTGGTAGGAGCAGCGGTTTCGGAATATCTACTTAAGGAAGCGAAAGAAAAGGGTCATTCTAGATGTCAGTCTTTGTTGGGTCATAGGGTTGAGTAAATGGCCATTATGTATGGAGTAAGAAAACATAAACTTTGGTCCATGTTAAAGTGCATTTCATAAGGTGACATGGGAGTTGTGAAAAGTGAACATGGATTCTTATGTGATAGAAAAAGATCAGGAGATGAAAAACAGTTTGAACATTGTCATAGCCAGGAGATCAAAAAAAGAAGCAAGCAACCAGGGGCAAAAGGGCAAACCGAGAATCGTGAGTTGAAGTGTCAAAACCAAAACCTAACGCTACGGCCTACTTAGAAGTAAAGCTAATTTCGCTAAGGAGTTTCAAGACAGTATTTATCCAGCAACGGATAGGTCATACTGGAACTGCAGCCATCTTTATAGCGTTACAAACTTACTGTCATTATCGTGATTACGTGATGCATCCAAAATGTGTCATGGAAACAACAAAAAACAATGTGGGATAAAAATAAAGCTTTGTCAAAACAAATTGAAACTAAAATTAAACCTCAGAAACAAAATCCTGATTACGAAAAAACATCAAAAGTGACCAAAGTACATCTATAGAATGCATTATAAGTACCACAGCAGTGGAGTGGTTAGTGCATATATGTTACAACCCCAGAATGCTTGGTTTATATCCAGCCCTATCACTGTCTGCCCAGCAAACCTGGCAATATAAAATTAAATAAGTGTAACACAGCTACGGTTCCTTGCTTTCTCTTTTCTACTAGTGCGGAAGTACTTCATCATGCCTTTATCACCTTTAAACCAAATTATAAAAGCTCTCTTTTTAATCATCTTCCTGCTTGAAACATCAACCCAATGCAACAAATTCAGAAAGTGGAAATGAACACATCTCCCTTCACCTACCTTCCTGCTCCCTCTCTGATTACATTCAGAGCTCTCTTTCTGACTTGCAAGGCTGTGCGCTGCCTTTAATCATTAGTTGTATCTTACCAAAGAAACAAACAGATAAAATCCTCTGACATCTGCATTCTCACAGTTTCAAAGCCCCATTTTTACAGCTCATTCAGGTCCATGGTTCCTAACCCTATGTGCTCTCTATTTGCCTCTTCACAAAGAGCTATTGATGGAATTGTTCAAAATCTAAAAACACTCAGTTTTTCTCTATTACTTTTCAGTCAAACTAAGTTTAACTTTCTGTAGCAATTTTCCTAGTCTTTTTCCTACCATGCTGTTCCTTTGCCCCAGTGTACTTACTGCTCAGTTTTTCTTACATGCACTTTAACCTTTAATTGTAACCACTGGATTAGTGGCTTTGAGAATATTATCTTTTTGAAAGCTGTCATATTACTTGCTTTGAAATGTATTATTTGCTGTTCATGCTTTGAATGGTGCTACATATAGATCATTTGATTGCTAAGTAGTTGCCATAACAATGCCATGCCATTTGAATGGAATTTGATATGGTGAGACTCATACAAATGAAAATATATATCGCCTACTAGCTCAATGTACATGTATACCTTTAATTAGTCCTATATATCTACAACATTTGTATGTACTGTATTTGCGTTTTTATGCAAAATTTGCTTCATCCCATACATTAAGTATTAATTTGGACCTGAAGATTTGTTGTGTGTATCTCAGAGATATTCATGTCAGCATGACTAATGGAAAATTTAATGACACTGGATGTGTACCTTAGTAAGCCTCGCTGTTCCCGGTTGGTTCCAACTCCAATGCTGCCAGATAGTGTCAGGCCCCTTCTATCCTGAACTGGAGTAGAGGGTTACATGTTATGGATGGATTACTGTTAAAGCTGGTAATGTGAAATACTGGTTATTAAACTCTCTTTGTATTTATTCCCAGATCATGCTGTTTCCATGGGGTAAAAAGAGTTTAGGATTGAGCAATCAGATTATCATAATTGTAATTTTGAAAGGCTGCACACTGTCAGTGCATGAAGACAGACAACGCATTGCAGGTGTTTCAGTTTGAGCTCATCCACTGAAGTATTCTCTGTAAAGATACGGTTGAATAGAAAGGCAAATCCAGCCATTTTATTTATGTTTTTGTACAGTTCCTTTTTGTCACATCTGAAATAAAAATAATCTACAGTATAAAGATGTCTAGACAGATCGAAGGGGAGCGCAAATGCCAAGAAAAGCTAGAGTACCTCCAGGGCAGTGCTTGTTCTTTTTAGACACGTGTTCCATATCCTGGTGAGTTAAGATAAGTTGAGAAATAAGGAATTATGCAAGAAAAAATGTTTGACGACGCACACAGCAGTTGCTACACACAGTTCTTGTCTCTGGGGAGGCGGCAGCAGGTTGGCATTCTTTTCTGTATAGGAAGTGAGCAGGAGAGGAAGAACAAGACACACACACACTGGCTTTGCGGATCTTTTTATTTCCTCATATCATCTGTAAACAAGTCTACATAACGGGCCAAAACTTAAATTACCCTGATAAAAGTTCTTTTTTTTGTTTCTTTATTTTTTACTCATGTTAATATTTCAGAATCATGGCTAGATTATCATCAGTGAATCAGATTAAATTAAGTTCATGTAGTAGCAGTAGATTGACATGAGTGTGCCTAGTAATGGACTGGTGATTTTATACTTCAGTTTGATGTTGCAAAGATGTGCTCCGCAAACCACAAACTGAATTTGGACGGTTCAGAAAATGAATGGATGAACTAAATCCTGGGTTTTATTGTGGTAGCGTGTCCTAGAATCAAGCGACATTCTTCCTAAATTTAAAATAAGACCAGAGTCATTTCAAATATTAAAGTGGATTGAGCTGGTTTAGTTAATACATGGATCGAATCCAGGGTGTTAGGTTATTGAAGATTCCAAATATTCCTGGTATAAGTGGTTGTTGTCATGTGCATCATTATGCTCTGCTCCAAAGTTTATTCTCATTGTTCATCTTGCACAAAAACTGGATTGCGCAGCTCTGTTAAATGGATGGTTAGGAGGTGTACCACCCTGAGTTGTATGCTGCCCTCAGTCTTCACAACATTTAAATTGGATTAAGCAGGTTTGCTTTTACGGAATTAAATTCTGTCTTAGTTTTACTGAAGACACTGCATTGGTCCAGTATTAGTAAATGTGGGTTGGTTTTTATGCAAATGCTTACAGAGATACAATATACACAGTTAATCAGCAGCTCTAGTCAGGGTATGTTAGACTTAAGTGGTGAGTCTTCAGCCTGGATTTGAAAGCTGAGACTCCTGGAGCATCTCTTGTACAAGTCATCAGATAGTTCGACGACATTGGGGTCCTGTAGCTAAAAGCTCTATTTCTCACTGTTGTAATTTGTGTAATCTTTAGTAGGCCGGCATCTTGAGATCATAATGTGCACTCAGGTTTGTGTGTAATAGGTTCAGATAATTAATATGGCATTGGTCATTTAAAGTTTTATATATAAGAAGAAAGATTTTGAATAAGCCCTAAGCTTAACTGGAAGTAAGTGTAGAGACTTAACAACAGAAGTAGGTAGGTATGTGGTTCATGTTAGAAACTGACTTAATCTTCTAATATTTGTAAGATGGAAAAAAAAACATGGCTTAAATAGTTTTGAAGGTTCAATCAATTTTAGATAGATTTCAAGGTTAGTTTCAAATATGTTTCAAGGTTTAAAAGCAGGTTGTAAATGGTATTGTATATAATGTGTGTTTTAAAAGACATATTAGTGTCAAAAATAATGCTTAAATTGAGGGCTGATTTATTAAAACTGATCTTTAGACCTACAGAGTTAAAAAGTGACAGAATATTTTTGCAATCTGTGCAATTCTCCCCAATTTCAAACAGAGAAGTTAATATCATCCATTACTCACTGGAACAATAAATTAAAGACACTGTGGGAGAAGCATCTTTGGGTCTAAAAGAATAGAATAGCTGAGCATCATCTGCATACCAGTGAAAGTGAATGTTACATTTGCTATTTCTAGTTTCCAAGAGTAATATGTAAAGAGAAAGCTCCAAATACTGAGCCCTGCGGGACAACATATTTAACTTCTATGCATATTGCCAGAGAACTGTCAACCCATTTCTGTACGTAATGAATTTGACTTGATAAATATGAACTTAATTATTCACGATGATGCCTGAGAGTCCAATGTAATGTAATGAATGGTGTCAAAACCTGCATTTAATTTAATAACAAAATGATTGTAGCATGAGCAGAACATGCATACTTCATATGGGCAGTGTACTGGAATTACGAGGCAGCAGTACCGCCATGCTTTATTTTTTCTTTTATTTGGTGATGCTTCCTCTGTGTGGCATCAAATAAATCAGATTCTTTTCATGTGTTGTTCCTGGCTGGTGGAATGAGCCTGCCCACCTTCACTCAAAATTCAGTGTGTTTAAGGCATATTTGAAGACTGTTCCATTTGGTGAATTTCTATCTAAACGATATTAGCTGTGAGGTTTTTGTAACCAAGGAATTGTAATTCACTTGTATTTTGTTTAGAGCTTTTCACTCTTGTGGTGGTTAATTTTGTTTTGTCATTTCATTCTCATCATAATCTTGTTCTGTAACTCTTGTTCCCAAACAGTCCCCCAGACCAATGTTTACATGATTATTTTGACCTCTTTGGATAAATGAGTCTGCTAAGCAAATAAATTCAAATGTAAATGTTTAATAAATGTGTATAGGTCAGTAGAGAGAGTTGCCCTGGATTACACAATAAATTAGAAAATATTAGTGATGGCATGAACACCTCAAGTCAGAAAGGCTCAAATCTATCTTTTCAGTCAAACAACTGACCAAGCCTTTTCTTCACAAATGAGAGTTGACCATGAAGTAACCTAATGGTTAAGATGTCTCAATATCTCATCAAATTGTCAGTACACAGTTCTACACCGGATCTCAATCCTATTTGTGTTTTAATGCCTGTGTGCACAGCTTTCATGCAAAAAAACAGCCATTTCTTAATTTTTTTTCTAAAAGAAATGCATTTCCATTTTGTCTGTGGACTTTTTAGATTTTTGGTTTGTCCTATCTGTCCAGACACCTGGACCATGTAAATGCAGAAGGTCATGCACAATACACCTATTATCAAAATGTGCATTGAGCTCCTTTCAAAGTGCAGGACCCTTTTAATGACAAAACTAGTAACTTTTCAAATGTGGTCTCTTCCTGTAGTTACTGGTCAGCTGCGTGAATCAGTAGTGTGTGAAGAACTTAAGTACAGATAGCCCACTTCAGCCAGTCTGCCAATGGCTTTGAGAAGTGAGCCTGGTAAATTCACATTCTGGTTACCTCAGGAATCCTTTTTGGAAATACTTGACATTGTGAGTGGCACAGTGTCACATGTGTGGAAGCTTTCCATGTCTGCCGATGGATTTGACATGTATGTATGTGTTGGGCTCGGGCAGACTGCATATGCAGTTTAACCCTGGAGTCTCTCATCACAGACATGTGAAAAGGAAACGAGCCCAACATGATTTAATCCATTAGAGTGCCCATTACACTTCACAGTGTGTCCCTTGCTATGCTACAGATTTGAATTTGAATAGATAATTCGCATTTGGCCAGACAAAATTCCCATGCAAGCACAATGTTGAGTATTTCTACTTTTAAAGTATTGATGAGATTTAATGAAACTATTTACCTTTTAAAATGTTGCATTTCCTTTTACGAAAGACCTTTCAAAATAGATAGCTGTGAAAAAAATTAACTAACTTCAGTCTTGAGAGGGAGACCTGTAGCCTCAAGGGGGGTTCCTGAACCCCTTGATTTACAACTGGCTACAAGCCTGTGCAGCTGTCAGCTAAGAGTTGACGCAGACCCAGACTTGAGGAGTGCTTTACAACTTGTTTGGCTTCCAGATGAAGATAAAAGAAGCAGGAGTGAGTGAATTTGGCGGCTGCTTTCCTGACCTCTTGTCTGCTAATTTCCCCACTTTCAAGGCCTGTTTCCCGCCCCTACCTACTGATTTGCCGTAAACTGTCAAGTGGCTAGATTAGTACCCGACTACATTAAAGCCAAGTTAAAGAGGCAGAGGCGGCAATTGTGCTCGCAATGCCACCTTCAAGTCTCATGTTTCCATCTACGTGTTTCATAGCATGTTGTTGCGCACCTACTTGTTTTTCTCTCATCCAGGCTTGCTTCAGGATTTTTTTTTTTTTGTTTTTGTTCTTGATGTAATCTTTCATAATCGTGCTACAATGTGTGCCAACGCAATTCACAGGGTAGGCAGGCAGGCAGAGAGGAAAGGGCTGTTGTTTCCACACACACACACATCCAGGCAGCTCATGTAATCTGATGTTTCTAAAATATCAAATCCAATGTCCTGATTTCATTCCTTCCCAAAGAAACGGTAAGGCAGATTAAAGGCCGTCTCTGGTCGGGTTTTATTAAGCTGTCTGTTACGTGAGAATTTCCCTTTTTAATCCATCGTTAAGGGGCACTAAGGAAATGTAAATATAAATGAAACTAAAGAGTAACATTTACAAAGTACAAATAGTTTAATTGCAGCCGCTTCGCTTTGTTTTCTGATAATTAGGCCCTTTATTTCTCAGCCGTCAATAGTAAATGGCTCCATTCAGTACATTCTGCTCTCAACGGAGTATGGAAAGAAGCGCGTTTAGAGCTTGCCAATTTACGAGATGAAAGATTGTCCACTATCTTGTAATCATTTTGTTTATTGTGTCTTAATCTACACCGGCTCATTTGGCCAAAAGGATGTTTAAGGTGGACACAGTGGTTCTGTGGTTAATGCTGCTAACTCAAAGCCCCAGGAGACTGGGTTTGAATCTCCAATGGAGTTGCATGTTCTCCTTGTACCCATGTAGGGTTTTTCTTTCCCAACTACTCTAATTTGCTCCACCATGCTTAGCTAGTTGTGGATTCTGAATTGAGCTGGTGTGAGTAAGCTTGTGAGTGTTGTTTCTGCCCAGTGCTGCAGAGCTGATCACTACCTTGTACTCAGTGCTGTCGACTTTATCTGTCTTTATGATCCTAAACTTGCTTTAAGTGGGTTCAGTGTAAGAATATATGGACAGACAACTGGTAGTGAGTGATTCAGTCCTTCCTGCTTGCCTCATGTAGCTGAACTGCAGCGGCATTTTGACTGTCAGTGCTCTCTTCAAACGTCCCCATCATCTGCTGTTCAGTATTTTAGCAGTGTGGTTTTCCATCCCCTTGAAAAAGAAAACAAAATAAACAGCCATACTTGTCATGTCATTTTTCTTTTCTTCTTCATTGTACTCTGCTGTTTATTTTTCCTTTTGCTAGTTGTTTAACAAATTATGCACTTCCTGGCCAGTAGTGCTCTTGGTGAGCTTCACCGCCTGGCCTGCTTTTCAGTCTGTGGTTTTTAAAAAGTCTGTGTGTTCCTCCACTGAGCTTTTGAACAAATTATTCACTTTTTTTTCTCCCTTCTTTGTTTTTCAGAAATCGAAGCAAAAGAAGCATGTGATTGGTTAAGAGCTGCAGGATTTCCTCAGTATGCACAGCTATATGAAGGTACTGCACCCTTTATTGAAAATGCTGTGTTAAACTAAAGTGGCACAGGGATTAGCTATGACTTGGGTTCAAACCAATACCTTTGTGGAATTTGCTTGTTTCTCCCATGCCATAATCTGGTTTCTTCACTTTGGCCAAGAGGTTCTTGCAAGGTTGATTGGCCCAAAGTTAGTGAGTATTATCTGTCATGGCCGGATGTGGTTTGAACCTGTGTTGCCAGGATGGGATGCTGCCCTGCACACTAAATCTCGGAAATGAATAACACAGTGATTACATACACTAAATAGCCAAAAGTTTGTGGACATACTATTAAATCTATATGTGATTGATGGCTATCCTGTTCCAAAACCAATGGCATTATATGGAGTTAACCCTCCTTTGTGGCTATAACAGCCTCTACTCCCATGGAAAGGCTTTCCAGAAAATTTTGATGCATGTCTATGGAAATTTGTGCCCATTCAGCTAAAAGACCCCTTGTGAGGTCAGGTACTTACAGTATGTTGCATGAGAAGACTTGGCTCGCAGTTGACATTTCAATTCTTCCAAAGGGTGTTCAATATGAATGAGATCAGGTCTCTGTGCAGGCTACCATGTCTTTATGGACCTGGCTTTGTGTGCAGTGGCACAATCATGCTTGAACAGAAAAGGTATTTTTCTAAACTGTCGCCACAAGGTTGGAAGTGCACAGTTGTCTGAACTGACTATGTTATGTATGCCATAGCTGTAACACCGTAACAGTACCCTTCACTAGGACCAAGAGGCAGAGCCCAAACCCTGAAAATCAGCTCCAAACCATTATCCCCCCTCCACCAAATTTTAAAATAGGCAACATGCAGTCCAGAAAGTAGCGCTCTCCTGACCATCCGAAAGACCCCAATTTGTCCGTTAGACTACCAGATAGTGACCAGGCCTATGGCGGTGGTATTATCAGCAGATTTGATCAGCAGATGGAGATGGAGCTGGGCTTGTTATAGGTGAACAAGGAGTGCAACGGGAGCTCAGCACATTATCCTGTAGGGTATGAAGTAAGCCATGCTTCTAGTTTGGACTTGCTAAGGTCTGGTAGTTAGGAAGGTTACAATCCTGTTGCAGATGGTGACACTAAACTCATTGGTGATCAGCTTTGATTGTACAACAATGCTAAATACTGAGCTGTTGTCTATTAAGAGTACTGTGACATAGAAGTTTTTAATCATCAAAGAGCAGTGTGTCAGGATGATTTGAAGTGCATGGAATATAGCAGCCTCTGAATACTAACTGTGATGATATGTGCTTCAGACTGGAGTACTTACTATGTTCCAGCGCCAGTCTCCCAAAGGATGTCCGTGTGGAGTTTGCTTGTTTGCCATGTGTATGTGTGGGCTTTTCTCCATGTACTCCACTTTTCCTCCCACTGCATCATTACATCAAACTGTATGCTTGAGTGTGCCTTCCGATGGACTGCTTCTTCCAATGTCCCGGGATAGAAGGTGGTTTTATATACAGTGGTGTGAAAAACTATTTGCCCCCTTCCTGATTTCTTATTCTTTTGCATGTTTGTCACACAAAATGTTTCTGATCATCAAACACATTTAACCATTAGTCAAATATAACACAAGTAAACACAAAATGCAGTTTGTAAATGGTGGTTTTTATTATTTAGGGAGAAAAAAAAATCCAAACTTACATGGCCCTGTGTGAAAAAGTAATTGCCCCCTGAACCTAATAACTGGTTGGGCCACCCTTAGCAGCAATAACTGCAATCAAGCGTTTGCGATAACTTGCAATGAGTCTTTTACAGCGCTCTGGAGGAATTTTGGCCCACTCATCTTTGCAAAATTGTTGTAATTCAGCTTTATTTGAGGGTTTTCTAGCAGGAACCGCCTTTTTAAGGTCATGCCATAGCATCTCAATTGGATTCAGGTCAGGACTTTGACTAGGCCACTCCAAAGTCTTCATTTTGTTTTTCTTCAGCCATTCAGAGGTGGATTTGCTGGTGTGTTTTGGGTCATTGTCCTGTTGCAGCACCCAAGATCGCTTCAGCTTGAGTTGACGAACAGATGGCCGGACATTCTCCTTCAGGTTTTTTTGGTAGACAGTAGAATTCATGGTTCCATCTATCACAGCAAGCCTTCCAGGTCCTGAAGCAGCAAAACAACCCCAGACCATCACACTACCACCACCATATTTTACTGTTGGTATGATGTTCTTTTTCTGAAATGCTGTGTTCCTTTTACGCCAGATGTAATGGGACATTTGCCTTCCAAAAAGTTCAACTTTTGTCTCATCAGTCCACAAGGTATTTTCCCAAAAGTCTTGGCAATCATTGAGATGTTTCTTAGCAAAATTGAGACGAGCCCTAATGTTCTTTTTGCTTAACAGTGGTTTGCGTCTTGGAAATCTGCCATGCAGGCCGTTTTTGCCCAGTCTCTTTCTTATGGTGGAGTCGTGAACACTGACCTTAATTGAGGCAAGTGAGGCCTGCAGTTCTTTAGACGTTGTCCTGGGGTCTTTTGTGACCTCTCGGATGAGTCGTCTCTGCTCTCTTGGGGTAATTTTGGTCGGCCGGCCACTCCTGGGAAGGTTCACCACTGTTCCATGTTTTTGCCATTTGTGGATAATGGCTCTCACTCTGGTTCGCTGGAGTCCCAAAGCTTTAGAAATGGCTTTATAACCTTTACCAGACTGATAGATCTCAATTACTTCTGTTCTCATTTGTTCCTGAATTTCTTTGGATCTTGGCATGATGTCTAGCTTTTGAGGTGCTTTTGGTCTACTTCTCTGTGTCAGGCAGCTCCTATTTAAGTGATTTCTTGATTGAAACAGGTGTGGCAGTAATCAGGCCTGGGGGTGGCTACGGAAATTGAACTCAGGTGTGATACACCACAGTTAGGTTATTTTTTAACAAGGGGGCAATTACTTTTTCACACAGGGCCATGTAGGTTTGGATTTTTTTTCTCCCTAAATAATAAAAACCATCATTTAAAAACTGCATTTTGTGTTTACTTGTGTTATATTTGACTAATGGTTAAATGTGTTTGATGATCAGAAACATTTTGTGTGACAAACATGCAAAAGAATAAGAAATCAGGAAGGGGGCAAATAGTTTTTCACACCACTGTACTTGCCTGAAGAAGGGGCCTGAGTTGCCTCGAAAGCTTGCATATTGTAATCTTTTTAGTTAGTCAATAAAAGGTGTCATTTTGCTTGGCTTTTCTTTACATTCATAATGGCTAACACGGTACAACACTCTAGTACTATATACTGTAGCTCTGAAATGCATAACCAGATTAGGGTGGCAGATGGACATGAGCATGCATATAAATAAATTAGAAGCACCGGCAGCAGCTCCAATTGCAGCCATTGAATGTGAATGTATAATTAGTTTAACAATATACAACAATAACCGTCCATGCTTGGGTTATTGGTGCCTCTTAGATGGGTTCCAGATTAGTGTGTTTTAGTATGTATATGTTATCCCATCGAAGACTGGTTACTGATTGTCCCCCTTGCTGCTAGAGCAGACGCTCACTCCTGGGACCCTGCACTCGTTGTAACAGGTTTGGACAATGGATGAATCGATTTTTCAGCCTTTGTCCTATTGTTATCAAGTGCCTTAATATACCATCACCGCTCTTAGCAAACCCTGGTACCACAGCTACATCTTTTGCAGTTGTAGTTGTGCCTTCTGTCCTGCTACATTTCTGATACAGTATGTCACAGGCCCCTACAGTTCATACCCCACTTTTCATCCAACCTTTTGCACATCCGTTGAGTCACATGAGCAGTACAAAAAAATGTGAAGGGTAAGGTTGCACACTTCATGGACCAGATTTAATCTTGGAATCATGGGGCAGCTAAACAACCTCACTTGCCACATCAGGTTTAGATTAATGATCGAAGAGGTGCCAAGTATATGGAAGGTTCCTGCTCAATAGAGCTTGTTTTGTAACATACCTCACAGTCTTGCCAATTTTGGTAATTAGTTATGTTGTGTTCCTCAACAATTCATTGCTGTAATAAGTTCCCCTTTTTTCCCCTCCCTCAAGAATTTGTAGCTGCTGGCAAATCAGATATGTTGTATGCAGCAGTGGGTCAGTTTGCACAACTCTCCTACGCCACTTTAAGCTAAAGAGTCCAATGGAGAAAAACCAGGAGATGTCACTTTTAGGTCTCCTTTGTCCAGATGCATCTCTACCTCCATTTAGCTCTCGGCTGGTATAAAACTTCATTGTTCCTCAACAGTGTCTGCAATTTGTTTAACAGTTACACAGGTATGCCGTTTTAGGTGATCCCCTTATACCCAATGCTGAGATTTTTGGGTCCTGCCGTTAGTTGTGCTCAGTGTTCCACCATTCAAAATGATGTTACACTGCTGTGTGTTAAGGTGATGTACGTGGAAATTCATGTGAAAGGCTGGCTCAGTGGTTGAGGGATTAGTGTTGCTACTACTCAGCAACGAGGAGCTGGGTTCACTTTCTATATAATGTTTATTGTACAGCATTTGCACAACTGTTGTAATGACTGTACCAAATCGTTGTCACATCCTTTCTGACCACTCCAGAGTCCTGTGTTCAAATCTGAGTGGAATCTGCATGCACATTTTCATACTTTCCTCCAGTAATAGCTTGATTCTAGGAAGAGCTCTAAATGGAAATAAAAGGAACTAAAGTGTATCCCATTACGCTTAGTGCCAACCCTTAAATGGAAAGCCATATGTGGTGTGTATAGTGTAGTGGTGGTATAGTGGTATGTAAGTTGGAGACAGCTTACACCAGTTCTCTGGTTGTGCTGAGTTAACAGAAAGGTTTTAGATTATACTCTATATTGGCTCCTTATAATTTCAGATATACAGAGTTGCCTCAAAACTGAAATTGCGCCCTTTGTCACAAAAGCAGACCACAGATATTAAAAGGTTTGTAGCAGCCACCCATATATTGTGCCTTGGCTTCAAAATGAAGTTGAAATTGAATGAGATCTTCACAGGTTTGAGTCCAAAACAGAACTAAATGTAATATGAAAAGATGGCAGCTTTAAAGCCCGAGACCGGAAGTGATGTCATTGGGACTAGAACCGGAAGTGGCGTCATCACTGGCGCCAGGACCTGGCAAGATTTCCCATGGATGGTCTGCAGAAGATTGAGAAGGAGAGTTAGTGCAGCTCGCCAACCCCTGGTCTGGCGTGGTAGTACTATTCTTAAGGCCATTCAGATGTCTCCCAATCACACGTGTGTGACACCCTGCTTTGGACAGCAACAGCATTGTCACTTACTATAAATGGAAGAATATTTGAAAAATGTGAATGTGTTTTATGGATAGCACGGCATCCTATTATATTTTCAGAGACCTGTGTTCAATTCAGAGCATAATCACTGTCTGTGAAGAGTTTGCACATCCTCATAAGCCAAGAACACTTTGTTAGAATAAATTGAATTGATTCAAAACATCCATCCATCCATTATCCAACCTGCTATATCCTAACTACAGGGTCATGTGGGTCTGCTGGAGCCAATCCCAGCCAACACAGGGCGCAAGACAGGAAACAAACCCCGGGCAGGGCGCTAGCCCACTGCAGGGCACGTCAAAACATTGTACTGTAGTTAGTATTTTTGCTTCATGGTTATGATGTCATGTGTTCAGTTCCAAGACTGGGCTCAGTCTGTCTGGAGTTTTCACATTCTCCCTGGTTGAACATGGAATTTCTCACACTAGCCTGTCTATTAAAAAATACCACATGTGAATAAATTTAATTAAATTAAGTAGCACAATGAGCTCAGCTCAAATATAGACAGTGCTTGTGTGGAGTAAACATGCTGCCTCTATGTCTGTGGATACGCATGTTTGCCCTTCACATCCTAAAAGCATGCATGTTAACTTGACCTTGGACGAGTGAGTGAATATGAGTGTGGCCTGTAATGGACTTAGAACCCCAACAAGAGAGATGTGTATCAGCAAATTGCAGCAAAGGCAGGATAAGCAACTTTCCCCTGCAACACAGTGAGCCATGGGTTGGGTCTCAATCAACAGTCTTACAATTTTATGTTCAAATCATTAGCTTCTTATATATCAAGTGGGACCAAATCTCATAAAGACAGTTGATAGCCCTGGTAAGGCCTGTTAGTTTGTTAATTTAGTTGGTGTTTTTGACCAGATCACAAGGACACAATAAACTGCTTCCAAACCATATGGGTTTGCTCCATTTTATGAACCTCCTAGTTAATGAGTTGGGCCAACTCTCCTTAAGGCACTCATTGGGCCTTTATCTTGGATTGCAAACAAACCCTGTCCCTTACCCCGCTGAATTGGATTAAGTTCGGGTGACCAGATTTTCAAAATCCCAAACCAGGACACTTCTGAATAGGCTGACCAGATTATCATGGTTTCAATAAGGGAGACAACTCATTAATCCAGTGAATGCACTAGATGTAAATAGAATTAAAGAATCGGATAAAGTATTGTGCACCTTTGTTGAAATGCACATGAAATTGAAGTCTGAGTTGTTAGGTCCCCTTTGGAGTTGGAGGTTTGGGAGCCTAAAACCAAGAAAAACAGTAATTTTGTTTCAATTCTGGGATATAATGCATAATAAAATTGGGATATCTGGTCAGCCAAATTAAGTGACCATGGTAATGGATAGATGAAATGAGTTTTACCCTGAAGATATCCACATAAGCCTAATGGCAACTCTAAAGTGAACTGGTGTAAATTACGTGAACTGGTGTGCCTGTACATAACATACCCTCCACTGAGTCAGTGCCTTATTGTGGTGAAGTGGTTTGCGTGATCAACGATCCCCTGAGTGATGCCATCGGGAGTTGTGTACTCCTGGTAGGGCCACCCAAAGCGGCAAGGTCAGAGGTGAGGTCGTGACTTAGACTGACTCAACTGTTCCCCCAGACCAAGAGGGACCAAGGGTCCATCCAAAGTGGTGCAACTTCCTGCCGTACATTGTCATCCTGTGTACGGCTTGTCACGTGGAGTTCCAACACGAAGTGAGGCTGTGTGATTGTGGATTACCCTCACTACTGCCAATATCAACAATTTCTTTGCACAGGCTCTTCCTTCCAATGGATGGACGGATTTATTGTCAGATCAATGGACAGCCATGACATGTAACATAACTGTAAAGTGCAAGGTACTGATTTTTCCCTTGCATCCAATTAAACCCCCTAACAGTATAAGCAAGTTCAGGAAATGGGTGGGTGTATGATGGGTAAAGGTTAAAGTATTTGTTGCATTTATTTATGGTTGCATACAAACCTATAGCTATGTAAGCTCACAAAAACATTTTTTGTATTTGCTGTGTTTTTATTGTTCCATTTCATTTTTTTAGTATCTTATTATTATAATCTTGCTACCACTAGAAAATGATGCTAAAGACACTAAATAAAGTAAAGATTGATTGTTTGTCCCATGAATGCATAGGCTGCCCTCGTGGCTTGTTTAACAAGTTCTGATGTGTAAGTGAGGGCTTGATGACGCTGGCTAGTCTGTGATTCATGTTCAGTGGTGTCTGACCAGGTCCCATATGGAGCACACATTATAGGATTCTCTCACCTTTTATTATATTACATATAAAGAAATCTGTTTTGATTTAAAAAAAAAAAAATCCTTCCAAATACCAGTTGCCAGGGCGGACAGTTGTCTGCAATTTTAATACACGTTTATTCAATCTAGAGCTCATTTTGAAACATACAAATACAAATTGAAGTTATCAGTAAAACTGGTTGAAATGAAGAGACAAAGCTGTAGTGCCATCATCCTGCAATTTGAAGAAAATCATAATTGGTGTTTACTACTGATATAATTACTTTGTGACAGTAGCTGAAGACAGCTTTAATGGTATTGTACAAGCAATTTAATGTTAATTACAGCTTATTGTACCTGCAGGTATATTACAAGAAAATTACAGGCTGGTAGTTGTGAAAGCATGCATTCATTCAGGAGATATGGAAAATGAGCAGAATATTATCATCTTTTAACATTTTTCCCTTCTCTGTATGTTTTTCCACTCTGCTTCATTGTTTTAGTTTGCCTAAGATGTTTTTTTCACTCATAAGACACTGATTTTTCTTTCCAGGACTTAAATATTTAAAAGATACTTACCGTCATGCATCCATTCGTTTCATTTTCTGAAGATAATTTTTCTGTTGCAGAGCTGCATTTATGGCAGCTGAATTAAGCAGGAGTCATGAACCAACCGTGGTGACTGACATGTTGGTAGCCCACCACCACCACAGAGAGCACATTTAAAGTAACACAGACACAGATGGCCATTTTAGAGCCATCAGTTAACCTGAAATGAATGGCTTTGGCTTGTGGGGAGAGCTTTTTGTGTTTAGTGGAATATTTTACACAAAATACTCAGTGATATAATGATTTTAAAATGTGAACCCCAGTCGTCCTTTTTCTTCAAAATGGAAGTCATGCTGCTGTTTTGTACATCACATATTATAAATGGAAGGATATTTGAAAGTGTTGTTTCACTCACTAGTATGTTGTATGGACAGGGTGGCTCGGTGGTCAGCACTGCCTCCTTACACTCACAGGGACATGGGTTCAATTTAAAGTGTGGTCATTGTCTCTGCTACGCTTGTACACTTTTCCCCCGTGTCCATTTGTATTTGCTCACATCAGCCCATCTTCTGAGTAAAAATAGTTAATTAGAATAAACTGATCTAAACTGAGTGGGTGAAGTGGAAAGCATGGTTAGCAAACAGAAGAGACACCATAAAAAACAAATTGTACCCAATAAAACTGGATAGCATTACACAATAAAGGGACCAAGCATTTGTGTGAATAAAGCCAATGTTATGTTATGTGACTTCTAGTTGTTGGGTGTGTCATACTTGCTAATCTCATCGCTGAATCATGTTAATTTACATGACTGAAAATCACTGGGCATGTCACGTTTAGCGACTTTCAGTGCAGTCTCTTTTGTTGCAGTACATAAAACACAAGACATTACACAGACACTTTTCTTTTTGAGGTCCAGCACACCTATGTTCCTTATTCCTTGATGGTCAGTCAGTCAGTCATCATCCAACCTGCTATATCCTAACTACAGGGTCACGGGGGGTCTGCTTAAGCCAATCCCAGCCAACACAGGGCGCAAGGCAGGAACAAATCCCTGGGCAGGGCGCCAGCCTACCGCAGGGCATCCTTGATGGTGCATTGTATGGATTGTACTTACAGATAAGCAGTCACTGGTTGTCAGCTCTCGCATACACAGAGTCCACCCCTACAACTAAAGACAAAATTAATCCTGTTTGATTTTGTCAGAGCCAATCGCAGATTAGTTGGAATGAGTCGGCGGGTATGTAACATTATGTGACAGGCCATCGCGGAAATGTGACACTCACTGCCTTCAACTTGCTAAGATTTATGTACAACTTAAACTTGCTGGAAAAGTCATCTAATTTGACATGGCCTTAAATCAATATGGGTAGCTCCTATATATACAGTATTTGTATTTCTTTAGTGTGGCAGCTTCAACTGTATAGCATAGGCCCCTGCTACAGACAGTAGCCGGCCCCAGGAGCAAGTGGAAAAAAGACATGCAACAAAGGACAAAACAAACAGTCAATTGTTTGGCTTGCTATTAGTAAAATGAAGATTATGGTATTTTTTTTTTTTTTTTTGGTAATTCAAAATTTTTGAAAAGAACTTTATTGTTGATCTTATTTGTGCGTTTTGGTATTTGGAGTGGGACGGCATGATGGCGTAGTGGTAGTGTTGCTACCTCTCAGTAAGGAGACCTGTGTTCGCTTCCCGGGTTCTCCCTGCGTGGAGTTTGCATGTTCTCTCTGTTTCTGCGTGGGTTTCCTCCCACAGTCCAAAGACGTGCAGGTTAGATGCATTGGCGATCCTAAATTGTCCCTAGTGTGTGCTTGGTGTGTGGGTGTGTGTGTGTGTGTGTGTGTGTCCTGCGGTGGGCTGGCGCCCTGCCCGGGATTTGTTCCTGCCTTGCGCCCTGTGCTGGCTGGGATTGGCTCCAGCAGACCCCCATGACCTTGTGTTAGGATATACCAGGTTGGATAATGGATGGATGGATGGTATTTGGAGTTGGAATTGTTTCTACCTTTGCATGTTTTTGGTGCAGGTTTCCTCCATCCTACCATGATCTTGTAAAATTTGAAAACTGAATAGTTACAGGCAGGTGTTGAGCAACAAAAAAAATCTCACACATATCGTGTATTCTCACAGATTGCATACATCTAATGCACATAACGCCTACCTTGACTAGATAATGAATAATGAATAATGATAATGAATAGACCAAAGCCATGGTCAAGGTTCATCAACAGCAGAACAGTCATCTTAATATTCTGCGTTCACCCCTCTGGTATTTAGATACGTTGTTGTGAATGTTTTCCTTTGTCAACATAAAGACTTGTTTCTAAGTTAACTCAACATGCCAGTATAAGTGTGGGTCCTCTCATTTGTAGTGTAGTAAAGCAAAGTACCAGAAGAAACTTCAACACCAAGCCCATCGGTATGGACAATGACAGTGAGACAAGCTGAATGGAGTCAAAGAGATTCAGTATTGTTTGAAGTGGAATTCACTGAAAGCAAACTAAGCTTCTCTTAAGATAAGTTACTATGAATGAAGTGTCAAAAAATACAATATAATAAGCACAGTTGATTATTTAAATGTGTGGTTCCGTTTATTCTTATACAGTGCTCTTCATTGAATGCAGACTGAGAGCATTTACAAAGATGTATAAATATAATATAGCAACAGTATGCTAGACATACATCTGATTTAAATTATCAATAACAAAGGTCAGTGTATTTGAATAAAATATCAGCAAAAGTATGCTGACATAAGTTCCAGCTAACAAAAGATATGAGCAGATGATAGTAGAGGAGAGCAGAACTCCATCAACTGTGTTCCTGGAGAAAACCTCTAGGAGTTCACCATTCATAATTGTCCATTCTGGGCTATCCTGCCTGTGAGTTGGCATGTCACAAGCCACGAGGCAGGGGTAATGTGACCCGCTGAAGCCCGTATGCTCAGAAAAGTAAAGCCAGAAAATCTGGAGCTAAAACCAAACATTTAAACTTACGAGTATTGTCAAAAAGTAGAATTGCCTGAGCTTGACAATCAAAAGACATACTGGCATTAAAATCTGACTGTTAAACAGCAATCAAAGTCAAACGGAGAACTGCAAGAAATCAATAATCAAAAGACATTTATTACTGGCAGCACCTACACTGAAGTTGTTTGAGGTTTGAGTCCATAATCTCAGATGCTACACTGAATGCATCTATAAAACTGTATGTTGGGCCTTCTGGAGGTTAAGCCCTTACCACTGGTGTGCCATATCCTGACAACACAGCCACTAAATGTCTGAGCTGATGAAAAAATGTGGTAATGCAGCTAACAAAAAATAAAATTATTTTTATTTCAAGTTGAATTATTGATGCCGGACACAAACATACTAACATTCCCTGATGTTCAAAAGGGCAGCAGAAAAAATATTTTAAGCTAAAAAATAGCAAAATGAACCAATTTGTAACATGAGCATTCTTTAGTTTTTATACTGCAAATTCTGAAGAAGGGCAACATGTGCATCCACACAGCTCCAAAATCCTGTGTTCAAATTCCAGACCCAATGGTTTTCCGACGTTAGTAGGTTTTCCTTTTTTAATCCCAAAGAGTTAGGTTGGCACCTTTAAATATGAGTGAAAAGGAGAGGGCACCAGCACTGGTGCCCTGCGCTGTGTTGGCACCACCTTGACCGCAAACGGCCAGGAGAACCACTGGCTCTCCATGACCCTTAGCCAGACATGGAGGTTTAGAACTGGATGAATGGGTTTTCACAAGTCCCAGAATAGAGTACTATAGCAAAAGAATAAGGTGTTGTGTGAAATGAGAACAATTACTATAAGACTTTTCAAAAACCAAAAGCCATTAGTCTGTAACTGGATGCTGAGAGACCCAACCTTGGGTCAGGTTGTTAGTAGAACAACAATATTCATTGTCTACTTAGACAGCTCCAACTTTTACTATTATAATTTTAGACGCTAAGTAATTAATGTTATATGTCAGTGTTTTTCATCCAGTGTGCCATGGCACAGTGGTGCGCCATGAGAGCTACCCAGGTGTGCTGTGGAAATAATAGTGTAATACACCCGAGTCTGTACCTGAGAGGAACAAGGTCTGCAGGTGGTGGAGACCTGTCTGAGGAGGATAGGTCTACCTGGAGAGGTCTAAACTGGCATAAAAGCAGCTCCATGATCTCTGTGTTCCAGACAAGGAGCTTAGAGAGGCTGCTAGAGTCAATCTGTCTGGGTGTGTGGTCTCTCAGAACCAGTGAATAGTGGCCATACAAATTGGCTCTGAGGCAGAGGGGGGCGGACAAAGGGATGAAGCAGCTTGGGGATGCCACAGAAGTCCTCACTAAGCACTGTGTTTGTGAACACTGATCTCGGACTCGGTTTATGGTTAGTAAGATAGTGGTGTGCCTTGGGGTGGTTTGGTTACAAAAAGTGGATCAGTCAGTCAGTCATTTTCTAACCTGCTTTGTCCTGAACAGGGTTGCGGGACTTGCTGGAACCTATCCCAGCACACACAGGGTACAAGGCAGAAACAAACTCTGGACAAGGCGTCAGTCCATCACAGTTCGAACACACACACACATACCAACCACACATTAGGACCAATTTAGTATCACCAGTCCACCTCTACTGCATGTTTTTGGACTGTGGGCAGAAACCCTGTCAGACACGGGGTGAATATGCAACCTCCATGCTGGGAGGACCGGAATGCGAACCCTGGTCTCCTTACTGTGCCTTTCCAAAGTTAATTACTTCAGTACTGGAGATGAAGATGCTGGATTTAGCTCAATCTACAGAACTGTGTAAGAATCTGTTACCCAATTGTGTAGCACTTGTGCAATGTTGTGTTTCTCCATTGTAGTTACAGCGCACAAAACACATATTGTTTGGAGTAAGCTGGATCGTTTTAATTTCAATTAGAAGATCATAATTCCCAAGATTATGGTTTGGTAAAGATTTGAAAAATGTTCACCTATTATCATATTTGTGGGAGAAAGCATTTTTAGAAGAATGCTATACATTTTCTCTTTTGTTTTGTTGTCTGAGTAATGTGACCTTCTTTATTCATTTTACAGTGTAGTAGTTTTTTTTTCTTGCATATAATTCACAAAAGTGACTGGAGGAGCTTTACACCAGAAAATGCCAAAGACCTTTTGTTTTAAACAAAACTAGGCTGCAGAACTAACGTTCAAGCAGGAAGCTTTCTGTCTCTTTGCTGGCATGCAGCCTCATTACTGCTGGCCTGCAGGAATGTTTAGTTTCCCATCACACAGAGTACATCAAGAATGAAATCTCATTGAGTTCATTGTAGATGGTCACTTCAGGTCGCAGTGAAAGCCTTTGCTGGAATCCCAGAGGTTAAGAGTTTCCATTCTTTCTTCATGTTTCAGATTCCCAGTTTCCTATTGACATTTCTGCAGTGAAGAAAGACCATGACTTTCTTGACAAGGACCTTGTCGAACCTTTGTGCCGGTAAGTGCCAGTAGCATTTGAACATTTTTTGCACCAGGCTATAAATTTGTTTTCAGTTACTAATATAATTGTACCAAAATATAATGAGTATACTTATTTGAATACTTATTAAAGATTTAAGCAGAAGATTTACTACATGTCAGTCAGATCTACATTGCTTTGTTTACTCCTGTATGATGTCCTCAGCCTGATCTCTATGCAGTTTTTTACACTGTTCTATAGGTTTGAACATTCCTTGTTTCGTAACTGCATTACCACAGTTCTGTTTCTCATATTATCACCCTTCATTTTTATTTGGTAACTTTATTAATTTATCCATCAGCACTTTAAGTAGAGGCAGTTGGCTAATTGGCATTCACTACAGAAATGATCAGCAACGTCTGTGTTCCTGTCTTTAAGGTGATTTACCCAAATTCTGGCAATACTGCTCACACAGTTGTTTCTGTAAGGTGAACATGTCAGCCATGGAGACTTCCTTGTTCGCAAAAATCGTATTCACCATTTATTGTCAAAATAGCATGTTTTTCTAAATGCATTATGCACGCATAATTAGCATTTCGGAAACCCTTTAATATAGGGACTGCAAAATGCATCTGTTACTCATTTACTATTATGTCACAAGATCTTAACACAGGGGTTCTCAACATCGGTCCTGGGGACCCCTGTGGCTGCAGGTTTTTGTTCCAACCAGCTTCTGTGTTTAATTGGACTCCTGGGCTAATTAAGTTCACTGTTATTGCCCAGATTTTGTGTTTTTGGGAACAATATAGAAATTAGAAAACTAAGTTTGGTAGAACAAAAATATTATTAAAATGTACTAAGCAGTTATATGGGAATAATGTTTTTTTTTTCTTTTTAACAATATTTTCATCTTGGGTTTCATTCTATTTTTCCCGGTGTTCTAATTGTTCAATCCATTATTTACTAATTAGTGGGTCTGATGCTAAAGTAGTTGCAGCCTTCCATGATTCAGTGTTGTTTTCCTGGGTGCCTGCTCTGCTTGTTTTTAATTATCGTTATTAAGACACAATGAAGGGAACAAACTGCACAGAGAAAGGGCAAAATATAATGAAATTAAATCTCTAGCAAAACCAGCATTATTTCTAAATGTCGTATAAATGTAAATATCACACCTCTGTGCTTTCTTAATGTAGAATAAGAGAAGAGAAATAAAATACCAGCTAATTAATTGAGACCAGTGTTATCAGTTGTCACTGATTAGGAATCTGGTTGAAGCAAAAACCTGAAACCACAGTGGGCCCCAAGGACCGACTTTGAAGAACCCCTGCCTTAACATATACTTATTTTGGTCTTCATAACACCCAAATATGTTTGCATTGTTTGGAGGTTTTATAGACTAATATTATGAGAAAATTTTAAAAAGGATTCTGCAATAGGAGACATTTTTAAATAACATTATCATTTACAGCTGAAGAATTACGCAGACGAGTGATTTAGTAACACTTTAGTTTAGGTGCTGCAGAAATGCATCTATTACTCATTTACTCTTATGTAACAAGACCTTAACAAGCGCTGCTGTGGATCTTCATAACACTTACAAAGCATCACTAAAGTGTTTATGCATTGCTGTATTGTGACCTACATTACTTAGGAGTAGTCCAAGGGGGCTTTACTGGGACACATTTCTCTTAATATTACATGTTTAGTATAAGACCCGTCAATCCTTCATATTAACAAGTCATTTTACCAGCTTGGCAATATGCCACACAACACAGTGATGAAAAACTCATCCACTGATGTTTTATAAGTCTTATGAAGAATAAAAGAAGCCTTTTTTAAGGTCATGTTACATAATAATAAATGAAGGATAGATGCGTTTTTGCTGTACCTAAACTAAAGTGTTACCGGGGGTTTCAATACTGAACATTTCAGTATTCTCAGACATTTCTTGGTAATAATACATTATACTTATTGCTTTTGAATCACCCTTTGTGGTTAGAACAAGAGGTTGACTTTTACTTTGCTCGCTATGGCTATATTGAGTAAAAGTCACCTATTATTAATAAGTCGGGATGTTGCATAGGCCTGCTCATCCATTCACATGCTGTTTTTTCCCAGCACTGCTCCTGCCCATTTTCCTCAGTTATGCAGGAGTCGCTTAATGAGATGGCAGCACAAATAAAAAATATAGAACTTCCCTAACATTATGCCCATTCACCGTTATGAAAGTTATCTGGACAAAACTTTAGTGCCTTGACTCATGACCTGTTTTGGGCTTTTCTTTTATGTAGTACTAAGGGGTTCCCCCCCTGCTCATTTCACTCTCCAACCCCCCCGGCCTGCGCTATTTGCCAGCCACTTCACGTCTCTGCCACTCAAGTTGTGAAGAGGGAGGCTGAATGCAGCCCAAGGAGATGTGGTCGCTCCTCCGTAACCCCCTCTTAAAAGGTGATACAATGGGAAACAAATACAGTTTTTTTTTTTTTACCTCCTCTTTGCTCGATCAGCTGCTGGCTTGCTGCTGCTGCCGTGCTGCAAGATCTGCATCTCACATGGCGCTTCGAACAATTAAAAGCCTGTACAGCATCTGTCCTACTCTTTGTCTTTTATTTCCGGCCCCAGGAGTGGTTAAATCTCTTGGTACAAAGTCTCATCTCGCGGGATGTGAGTTTTTGATATTTTTTAGTTTATAATTTTAAAACGGAATAAGAATCTGAAAATCTAACAACATCACATTAAAGTTTGATACATTCTGAAAAGAATGATACCAAACATATATATTTTGGTTTTAAAATAAGCTTGATTTAAAGCGTGACATAAAAACATCACATAAAATCATTACACTTTTAGGCTTAGGATTTTATATATAGAGAGTAGATATGATTTTTTGCTCTGAAGTGTATGTGGTATATTTTTTGTTGGTAATGTATTACTATTCTGTGGTGAGTTTCGAGTAAGAATATCTTTGTATTATGTACACATAATAATCAAGGCTGCTTACAGCATTTGACATACAAATGGTTACATTTATTTTTCCATTTCAAGCACAGGCAGGTGAAGTGACTTGCACATAGATAGATACACAGAGTGAGTAGTGGGATCTGTAGCCACAAAGCTGCTACAAAACACTGCTTGCCTAGAACATGTAGTTGTTAGAATATGAACCTACAGTTGTGAGACCCCAGTGGATTTCCAGTCCATAAACCATAAATTTGAACTTGAACTACTCATTTTGGAATATAAATTTCACTACATGCAGAATTGGTTGTGACAGCTTCTTTCTTTCACTCAGTGAGTTTGTGTCTTCCTTCATTCATATTTTTACACAGGTGACAGCGCATGATGGTGTGTTCACATTACTCTTCATCTATAGGGCTTAGCCTGATGCTGTCGGGAACATTACACCAAGCAATTGACTAGTGTTAGGGCTGGTTTGTCTTGCTTCAGTTGTTGCTCACTTACTCTTTCACAAGTTTGAATTCAAGATATTCAGCAGTTTTTTAAAAAATGTCATGCCTTCAGTCCCATCCTCAACATCAGTTCCGTAGAGCTCTCTTGCTGCATTATCAACACTACTCCATACCAAGGCCATGGCCATTATGATGGGTAGCAGATCTAACCACCTGCATTGCCAGCTGCAATGATATTCAACTTGTAAGAGCTGATGGGCAGCTCAGGTGTATCCATGTAGCCTCCGTTAGCTGTTGTCTCATTTAAGGTATCTCACCGTGTCACGCTTGCTGGGAATACTGTTTAATAAATTCAGCCCTACTAATAACAGTAAATATTAAAATAAGATAGTGTGACACTAAAGAAAGCATACATTTAGCTTACTTCTAAGGTGGCTTGTACTGCCAAATTAAAGCAACTGAAGGAAGTCCTTGCAAAAACAGCATGTTAGAGAGGTTTCAGATCATCACGAGGGTCTTCTTCAGGTCAACAAAAAGAGATGTTCAAAGCACAGGAAGCAGTAAGATGTTTTCTCCTGACCATAGCTAAGCTTCAAGTTCCCTAAGACAATTTCAGCTGTTAAAGTGTTTAGTATACTATGCAACTAAAGTTCTTCCATTCCATAATTAACCAATGAAGTCACAAAATGATATATTACATGTTAACCAAATCATGTGGGAACAAATTTCATCTCTTCTTAGTAACTAAAACTCTTTCACAACAAAAAGATAAAAAGTCCCAACATTTCCTGTTCTGAGGCAACCTTTAACATTAGCTGAGGTTGATGTAAAAGTCAGTTTTCTGGCAGCTATCAGGTGGAAAGGCCCTTAATTTCATGTCCACTTAATGCTTTGGCTGCTATAAAAGTTATATTGCTGGTAAATACCAGCATCTCCTGCTTTTAGGTGCTTTCAGGTGAATAATTCTGTGTTCCTGACCCGCCTTAAATTACCTTTATTTCTGTAGTAAGCTAAACAAATAAAAGACCATGCTGTGTAAAAGGCTTTTAAGCTTTTGCCAGTGACTGCTTCTGGATACATTTAAAGTGCATTCTGGAACATCTCAGACTGTCCTCCTTGTCCTCCTCAAGGTATCCCATCAAGTACAGTCGGTATCAGGGAGCCACATTTAACTTAACTGGTCTCCCTGCCACTACCTATCAGCTTGATCTATGAAAATATTTGCTAAAAACCTTCCATAATCAGGAGACGTAAATGGAGGAATATCCCTGGTAAGGCAAAGTGGCTCAACTTCTGTCATGTCTGGGTTTGAGTTTAGCGTATAACTGTAAATAGGTGCATTGAATGCCCTGCATTCAAGTGGTGGCCCATCCATGATGGGTCCAGCTTTGCACCCATTACGCAAGTTTGAGAATGTTTTATGTACAGTAAACAGTAAAAGGTATACATTTGTAATTATCTGTTAAAGGAAGGGGTGCATTTGTAAACAAGGGCTTGGTCATCCTATCTTTCTCCCTGTTTTATTTGCAGAAAAGGCACCATTTTTGCCTTAAAAATAGTTGTATATTTAGTATTAGTTACTAATTTGTGTCAGGCATAGGCACCTAGTGACCTTTCATTGGACTAGACAGGTTCTGAGAAATGGATTGAAACATTTAGAAGTAAATTATGTTATGTCTATTAGATTCCTGTGTAACTCTAAATTAGACAGGTATGAGTGAGTGACAGTGTCCTATGATGGACTGGTGTCCTGTCCAGGGTTGCTTCCACTTAGGGCAGGCAGAGACTCTTTATGCTTTTGGATTGTACTAAATGAAAAATGAAAGGAAGATTGAATTAACATAACGTGTGTCATGCATGTGCAAGAATAACAATTCAGAGCCATTAAACTACCATTCTTGTTAATAAAAGTGAAAGCTAAGTGTTTATAGTGCCTTTAAATCAGCAGCTCACAATTCCCCTCTCATTGTCATTAGCTTATCATATGTCTGACATCAATCTTTTTTTTTAACCAGCCTTTGGTAAAGTAATAGATAAATGTTGACACAAATGAAATTTCTAACTTGTAACCTCCAAACACACATAATCATTGTCTATGGCAGCTTTGAACGTGGAGAAAACTATCTGGAAAATGTGTTTCACTAAATCTGGCAAAATCTTTAACTCAAAGATGTTTGTTTTAGTGGCGTTGAATTTTAACATTCAGTGTATGGAAGTAGAAGAGGATTGCCCATCTGTTTAAAATTACAAGTTCAATAAACAACAAGAAAATGTGAGTAAAGTAATCATTAAGGCTTGATAGGCCTGTAAGATGTCTGATGCAGAAATTATTATAGCAGCTCTTCTTTTTATTTAGAAATGACAGACACAAAGCTGAAGTTGTCTGCTGTAGTACAGCATATGGCTATTATTTTTTATAGTCATATATTTATTTTATTTCATTTCATTTTATTTTATTTATTTACTTGCTGATGCTACCCACCTTAGATGGGTTGAAATCTAAATATCAACGTAGGCATTTGCAGTGCAAATAGCTGATAATCTTAACAATTTTCGGCCTATTTCCCACTTACCTTTTCTGTCAAAAGTTCTTGAGAGTGTTGTAGCTTCCCAGCTCACCAACTACTTAACTTCTAATAATTTGATGGAACCCTTTTAGTCTGGTTTCAGGGCACAGAACAGCTGTGAAACTGCTCTGCTACAGGTAACCAATGATGTTCTTATGGTAGCAGACTCTGGACAAACCAGCATATTAATTCTGTTAGACCTCAGTGCAGCATTTGACACTCAGGTCAGACATGACATTCTACTGTCCAGAATGGAAAACATGCTGGGTATCTCTGGCACTGCCCTCCAGTGGTTCAAGTCCTATCTGACTGATAGGCAAGAGTTTGTTAGTCTTGACAACAGCAGGTCCAGTGCAGTACCAGTCACACAAGGAGTCCCTCAGGGCTCTGTCCTCGGCCCTCTGCTTTTCTGTATTTATATGCTTCCCCTTGGCCATATTATTCCTAGCTTTGGACTGAGTTATCATTTTTATGCAGATGACACTCAACTCTATTTCAATGTTAAAAGTGGAACTTCATCAAAGCTCTCTCAGCTCACAACCTGCCTCAGTGAAATTAAAACCTGGATGGAGCAGAACTCTTTAAAATTGCAACAAAACTGAACTCCTGCAAATTTGGGACTAAAGTGCAACTTAATAAAATGAGCTCCTTCCCAGTCAGCCTTGGCGGTGATCTCATCAGACCTGCCTCTACTGTAAAGAATCTTGGTGTCATTTTTGATTCCTCCCTTTCTTATTCCGCCCACATAAATCACATTAAGAAACTTTCTTACTTTCACCTCCGTAACATATCATGTGTTCACTCCTTCCTCTCCTTTTCTAATGCTGAGAAACTTGTCCATGCTTTTATCACATCCCGCATCGATTATTGTAATTCCCTACTGGCAGGTGCCCCTTCTAATCTTATATCACAGCTCCAGTTGATTCAAAACTCAGCTTCAAGAGTCCTTACACAGACCAGCAGCAGCGAGCACATCACACCCATCCTGCTTCGCTTTCGCTGGCTCCCTGTGTCTTACAGGATTGAATATAAAATTCTATTAATAATCTACAAAGCCTTAAATAACCTTGCGCCAAACTACACCAGCGACCTTCTCCATCACTATATGCCTGTCCGCCCACTAAGGTCCTCTGATTCTGGCAATCTTGTTGTACCCCATACTAATCTACACTCCAGTGTGATAGGGCCTTCAGCCGTATAGCGCCCAGACTCTGGAACGACCTACCGAAACTAATTAGATCAGCTGACTCCATGAATTCTTTTAAAAAAACAACTCGAAACTCATCTGTTCAGGAAGGCTTTTAGCCCTACCTGACTTTATATCCCTTCTTTCAGTTTACCTCTATGTCAAGATGCTCATGTAACCTGTGTGTGTGTGTGCGTGTGTGCTAGACCATCAATTATGTTGTCTGATAGGCTTTTTTTTTCTCTGAATTTGCTATCTTAGTCTTCTTTATTTATTTATCTGGTTTGTACAATGCTATATACTGTATACCCTGCCGTTCTTTCTTAAACTCTGTGAAGTGCCTTGAGCATTGGAAAGGTGCTATATAAATAAAATGTATTATTATTATTATTATTAAAGCATATGTCTTTGTTATGTGCCCTTTGGTATGGCATGCATAAAAGTAGTATTATGTGATGCACCATTTGTTGGATTGACAAATGCAATGCATTTTATTAATAACAATATTAGTGATGTGCCCTCTTTTGGCAACCAGACAGACACAGACTGACACACAGACACTTATTCTTTAACCAGTTGTGCTACTCGTCTAAGAGTAGTTGAATCTAAGTAATCAACACAAACCTCAGAGTTAACATTAGCAGTGCACCATGCAATGCTTACATCTCAATTATATGACATTTTGTTATGGAATTCATAAGATCAGTGTTCATTTTTGTGATGCGCCATCTTTTGGAATGGTAGAGACATAGCAACCAGATGGACACACGGACACTTATTGCTTTATTAAAGTGGTTTTTATAAATCGTTTTCTCCTTTTTGCTTGGTTACTCAAATTGCAAATGAAGGAGGTGACAGAGATGACACTTAGTGCAAATAAAAGCTGGCAGGTAATAAATTTTCAGCTCACTACTGAAAATATAGGTGTGATGTGGGCAGTAGACATTTACTGAATTGTTAAAACTGGGGACCATTAATTGCATATAAATTAATTTTTTAAAATTAAAAAAAAAAAAGTTATTTTATCTATAAGAACAGCAGTTAAAATGAATGGATCGTTTATTTAGTCTCATAAATATCCATCGAGCATAGTGGACCTCAGTTTAATGGGAATACTCCAATCGGTAAGACAGTATATATTAATAATCGTGATTTTGACTCCAATAAATAATATTTTTTCTTTTGTACATTTACAGATTTTACTATTATTCTGGCCACAACTGGGGTTGGGCACCGAAGGCACCTGGGGGCTTGGCCCCTCTAGTAGCTAAATAAAAAGCAAAGAATGCAAATACTCATCCATTCTTTGAACCCACTTAGTTTAACAAAGCATCCATGGAGCCTGAGCTATGTCAGCATCATTGGGGACCAAGCAGGAACTAATGCTTGATGAGGCACCAGTCATTCCTGAGACACACTTGCGCATTCATGTATGCACACACCTAGTATGGGCCCGTTTAGAGTCACCAGTTAACAAAGCAAATTGGGCCTTGGGATATGGGGTGGGAGAAGGGGAGAAAAGTTTGAAATATGGAGAGCATGCAAATTTAATATGGGTGGTGAAATGGCTGGAATTCAAACCCAGACCGCTAAAACCATGAAGGAGCTTCACGCTGCCTTTAGACAGATACATGAGAGCTTATCTTCTATATAAACATCTACACATGGAAGTGTGTGTGTCTGTCCAGCCCGGAAGTGAGAGGTGGAATTGGGCTAAGGGCTCCACCTCCGAGGATACACAAGCGAGGCGAGCATGTCCGCAAAATGAAACATCCGAAGAGAGAGTCACTCGCTTAGCCGCTAATACAGAAGCAAGGCAAGCACATCGGCAAAATGCTATCCCTTTTACTTTTCCTCCAACCGCTAATACACAAGTGAGGTGAGCACAACAAAACCTCCAAAGAAAGACGGTCGCTTAGCCGCTAATGCACAAACGATGCGAGTACATCAGCAACACAAAATCTCCTAAGAGAGAGATGCCCAGAGTAGTTCCTTTCAATTACCTGACATCTCTACATTTCAATTTTTTTTCTGATGATTTCAATAGTTTCTAGGACCCCATGCTTTTTACAGCACGGGCTTACACAGCTAGTATGAATATTGCTCAGGTCTTTCAGTGACACATGACAAGTATTTGTGGGGGTAAATGTTTTGAGAAGCAGAGCATGTTATATGAGGTATATATAAACATAAACACACTCCTTTACTGAGAGGGTGATAATCACACAGATTGCTTGAACACTTGGTTGTCATCAACATTGTCATTTCATAATGCTGCAGACTGCACCATGTGCAGTTTCAATATGATTCAGATTTCAACTTGGTGTTTCCCCTGCCGCTTTATGAATATGCAGTGTTTTTACTCATCCAAAAATTCAGGAATCCATTTTTCTAATCCGCTGCTTCAGTTTAGGGTGACAGGGAGTTGGAGCCCATCCTTGAGGCGAGGTGGCGAAGTGACCACAATCACAGTCACAGAACACTTTCACTCACACAGCCGCACTCACTTATACCAGGCGAGGTTGAACACACTAATTATCCTAACATGCACATGCTTAGGATTCAGAGGAGAAAGCCCACTCAGACATGTAAATTCCTCGCTGGTCATGTCCAGATCTAGGATTTGAGCCCAGTTCTCTGGAGATATCTGGAATTTTTCTCTTTTATGGTAAGGTACCCTGCAGCACCAATTGACACGGACTCCTTTTTCTAATTTGGCAGTCGATTATAATCACTGCCACTTTCCCAATGTTTGTCTTTGTACCTGTTTATGCCACTCTGGCATCTGTTCAAAAATACACAGCTTCTCCTTTCCTTCCTGTTGCTTTCTGTTTTATAAATACACTCCTATTGTGTCAAAGAAGCCCCTTCTCTAGGATTCTGGATCATAAGTCATTCTCAGCCTTTGATGGCTCAAGACTTTGATTGCTCCTCGGGCCTCAGTGCTGTCAGTGCACTGTAACAGATGTGAAGCCAGCAGCCATTGCCTGTCACTGCACTCTACCTGTTGTGTGAAGAGCTGGAACACTTTGCACTTATCTGTTTTGTTCAAAGCCTGCTGGTTACCCAGGGACATTTCCCATTTTCAAAGGGCCTTTGTTGCATAACATTCCCATGCTGAGTTTAAAGCTGCAAGTAACTAAAGACTTTCACAGCGTTTGAGTTAAAGAAACAAAAAAGCAATTTTTAGTGGAGGCTGGTAATTTGCTGTTTTAACTTGGGTTTCCAGTAGCTTTAATTCTGTAGTGCTTGTTCTCAGAGACTTTCATTTTTTTGTCATGTAGATGACCAAAGGACCTTTTAGAGACTAGTCAACCTTTCATCCTGCAGTCAGTCATTGTTTTATAGAGTGCCACTAACAGCCTGCACCATTATTAAGACACAGAACAAGTTTTCAGTTTCACAAATTAAAGAATCAAATGGTACAGTAGTTCAATTGATGGTATGGTGGCTCACAGCTCTGGGTTCCAGCCTGTGTGGAGCTTGCACATTCTCTCCAGGTCTTTGTTGGTTTTACTTTGGGTAAACTAATGCCCCCTTTGACATCCCAAAGATGTGTTAATTAGATTACTGTATGTACGGTAAGTGTGTATTGGCATGTCTGTGTGTGCCCTAGGAAGTACTGGCACTCCATCCAGTGTGGGTTCTCACTTTGTCGTCAGTGCTCCTCGGTTTGGCTACCTATGACCCTGAAAATCCATCCATCCATTTTTTAACCCACTTTAGGGTGACACAGAGATGAAGCCCATCACAGAATCACTTTGTACAAGGTGAGGTGCCAACCAAACACAGAACACAGTCAACCACACAGCCACACTCACTAACACCAGTCCAGTTTAGAGTTACAATTCCTTTAACAAACAGTGTATTACACAGCAGTTGTCAAAAGATGAGCTGCAAATCGAGAAGAATTATGGTGTGCAATTACAAAACAGGATGCATTGCAATTTGCTAATCAGAGGAGCTCTGCAGATTAAGCATGACTACACAATATCTTAATTTACCAGCAAATGTCAAGTAATGACCTTGTTTTGTTGTTGTTGTGTGGTACGTTTCATTGTGTGCACTGTCATACGGTACATGCAGAAATATTTAATAACTTCCCTCCATCCATTCTGTAAGCCCACTTTTCTAGTTACGTGTATATCCTGGCAGCACTGGCTGCAAGGTAGGAACCCTGGATGTGAAAACCAACCATGGCAGGTGACACTTTTAGACCAGTACAGACTTCTCAGTCCACAGAAAATCCAAGCCCCTGGAGGAGGCCTGCATGAACAAGACTGAAAGTGCAACTCCTCAATGAAAGTATCCTTACCACAAATCTAATCAAAAGACAGGCAGTGTGGCATAGAGGCTTTAGCACTTGACTTTACACCATAACGTGTCTGGTTTAGCCCCCACTTCTGATTTGCTGTAAGCCTCTGGGCTTAGCCTGCCTATGACCTACTTGTAAAAAATAAATGTAATTATTTGTACTTGTGAATTTAAATATGGAATTATAATCATCAACCACTTTGCCACCAAATCACCCATCATAAAAGCATATATTCATCTGTCCCTTTTCTGAAGTCACTTATTCAGGATCTGCAATTGACTGGCACCCTGTTTCGCATTTGCTGCTGCCTTGCGCCCTTTGCTAGCTGGAATAGGCTCCAGGATGCTCTGCGGACCTCTTCAGGATTAAGCGGGTTAGAAAATGACTGACTGGCCTATTCAGGGTCACAAGAATAGTAGTGGCCAACCCCAGGACAAAGACAGGGTCACAGTTCTCCTCAGGGCACGCTCACATATAGTTGCCTACACGCACTCACTCACACTCACGCACATTTGGATGCATAGGTTTAGGATAGGAAAGGAAACCGAAGCAGCCTGAGAAAACACGCACAAATACAGGCAGAAATGCAAACTCTAGACAGACAGTATCTAATCTGTGAATCAAAGCCAGGTCTATAAAGCTTTGACGCAGCAGCACTAGGCACTGTGCCACTGTCTATCCATTCATTTTGAAGCCTTTATATCCCTTTATAGGATAGAGGGGACCAAACCTATCCTAGCAATAATGGGAGCCACTGAAACCTGAATGGGACTCCCAATTCATTACAGATCCACCCACACTGACTTAACCAGTATGTAAGTCATTAAGATGTGGAAAGAAAACTGAAGGACTTGGAGAAAATCTCATGCAGAAACGGGGAGAAGATGCACACTCTGTGCAGTCTGAAGCTGCAAGGCAGTCCCACTAATCATTATACCAGCAAGCCGCTGTTTATGGTAAAGAAATGAACGAGTGAGAACTTGGCCCTCAACCTGCTGTGGATGTTCTTTTTGAGTTTACTGGTTCTCCTGTATTCCTCCCACATCAAAATGATGTTTGCATTGGGTTAGTAGGCAACTCTGAATTAACTCACCCAGTGCTCCTCATATAGGATCCAGGCTTGTGACTCTGAACTGGATGAGCAAAACCATAAATGTTATGGCCCCTCATATGGATCACTCTGGACTGTGCTGGTTTCAGGCTGCAATTATTTAGTTATTTCGCAAAACAATGTTTTAAATTATACCCCAAAAATATCAGTTCATTTCCTGCAACTGGCTCATTGTGTGACCCTGAGCAGATCACTTAAGTTGACTGTACTCCAATTTTTAAAAATGCATATAAGTCATTCTGACCTGAAGTTTCCCAGCACAATGGCATCAACCAGATACACAGTATTAATAATACTGTATACCGGGGTGGCAAACTCCAGTCCTGGAGTGCTGCAGTGGCTGCAGGTTTTCATTCTAACTATCTTCTTCATTAGTTTTTGCTGCTAATTAACTTCTTTTGCCTTAATTTTAATTAACTTGATTCAGGACCCTTAGTTGTTTCTTTTTCTTTAATTAGCTGCCAAACAATAATGAGACACAAAACAAGGTGCCACATGACCAGCTCACCCGTGCCCATCACACAATATCTGAAAATAAAGAAAGCTGAAGGTCTCAGTAAGGTTGATCTCTCAGGTCCCCAAAACATTTTGACAATGTTCTTAGAAAAAACAGAAAATCAACAGTTATGGAAATGTCTGCTGTGTCAGAATGATAGCAGCAATAAGCCATAGAATTAAATAACGAGTTTAATTAACAGCAAGAATTGGCTTCTCATTAAGAAACTGGTTGGAGTGAAATTAGTTGGAGTTTGAAGCCCCAAATTAGCTGGCCAACTGTTGACTTGTTTCACATTTGATTTCTGTTTGGCTGTCATTTAATGAAGAAAATAATTAATTCAGAGCACTGAATCCTTAAAAACAGGGCTATTAAAATGAAGGGGAAAAGAAGTTAAATTAGCAGTGAAAACTGGTCACTGATGAGGAAAAGGGTTAGAATGAAAACCTGCAGCCTCTGCGGCACTCCAGGACTAGAGTTTGCCACCCCTGGTGTATACCATGTTAGTGTTCTCCTTTTCATGGCAACCAAAGACAAATTCGTCAGACACTCATTGCTTAATCCGTTTAGGCAAGTGTCTGTGATGCCCAGATGCCCATAGCCATGGATATTCCCCTCTTTTCCAGGACATTGACAGTCATGAACTGAGGATGGACCAGGGCATGTGAGCAGTCAAGCAAGATACTATAATCAAAAGAATAAATCCTTGCTCCATAAACTCATGCCAAAAAAACAAAAGCAAGTGTCCTTTTGTGTTCCATAAATACTAGAAAATCCAAATAAATAAGTTAAAAATGTAAACATGGAGAGGTAAAAAAATGTTAACATGTTTTCCATTCTGTCTCTCAGTCCCCAGCAGAACACTAGGATCTCAAAACTGCAGTCCAACATATCCCAGTCCACCACGCAGACCCAAACTACTGGTGGCGTCTCCCCTTCTCTCAAACTCTCGATCCTTACCACCACATGGAACCTCCACACAGCCCTCGTTTCTGCTGTCTGAGATTAGTCAACACGACTGATGCTGCCTTTCCCTTTGCTCTCTTTATGATTCCTCCATCAAATGCAAAGACCTCTTTACTTTCTAGCATTAACTCACTTCTTTTGATTCTACTTAACTCCTTAGTGGTGCCTACTGATTAACTGCCGCTGCTTCACGTTAATAATCAGTTAAACTAGTGCGCAGATTTATATACTAAGCACACACCAGAACGAGTTGAAACAACAGTTTGTGCTAAAAACCATTAAAGCCACTAATAAACACCATAACCCCAGACTCGTCTTACCACAGTGGCATGGTATAATGGCAATGGCATTGAAATTTAAACCACAAGGTTCCCTTTTCTGGCCACACCATTGACTTGCTTTGTGACTGAAGCAAAACGCGTAACTTGCCTGTGTTTCAAACATGATTTTGTAAGTTGCCTTCGATAAAGACGTCAGCCTGATTTATGATTACAATGATCTGTGCAATCTCAATATTGTAATCCTTTGTGGGGACAATCAATCACCTGGTGCTGTGTAGCCAAGACAGCACTAAGACAGACCCCAATAATTTACATTTATATTATTTTATGTGGTTTGATCAGAATCCTGCACTATGTACGGGTGGAGGCTGAACTGGCAGCCATGTGCTTTACAGTCTAATGCCCTAGCCTGATGACTCATTATGAGATGTATGTTCTACAGTTAATCCGGTCCACACATTCTGTTTCTTGTTCAATTGCTCTCAAGGATGACCTGACCGGAGCCACCTCTGGCACATACTCACACACTTACTTATATGGGGCTAAAGTTTGAAGCCAGCACTATGAAGTTGTGAGGCAGCAGGCCAGTAACCAACTCTGGACTGAGCCTGGCATGCACATCCATACACTCACTCTTAGAATTTGAAATCAGGAGTATTGAGTTCAGCTGCAGTGGTGTGAATGTCTCTATGAGTTTAGAGTGTGCCTCACAGCTACACCTGACATTATATAGTTTCATACCTAATCCATCAATTTTCTTAACCTGTTTATTCCTTACCTACATTGCTATGAATGGGAGTGTGCTCTGGAAGTATCCGCTGCAGAGTAGGAGCCACTCCTGGGTAGGATGCCAAGCACTTTGTATGGCACTGTCTCACACATTCCCAGATCCATTCCTTCTCATCCTCAGCCTTCAAACCCTCTTACCCAATGTCCTCCTGAACAGCTGTATAGAATGCGGCGCTCAGAGCCGTTCGCTGGATTCCTTCGGAGCCTCCTGCACTTCATCACATGTTCATTTGTAATAAGGAGTTTCAAATACCAATGCTGATTGTTGCATAGGCAGGCTCCCACAATTTGGGTAGCTGTTTTGTTTTGCCAAGCAAATAAGCCGTAATTAAGGTCTAGTGCAATGCTTTTGCTTTTCTCCTTCCCCGCCTTCCTTTGCTTTTTTTTTTTTCATTTTGTTTTAGAGAATTCCAGTCTGTTCTTGTTTGGATATTTCTAACATTATTAGGATTTGCTAAGTACGTTCATTTACTTGGCAAGAAGGAGTCAACTTTAATCAGTCTGCAACAATTACGTTAACTGCATGTTTTCATTTAAGTAGAGCCATACACCCGAAATTGGAAACGTGTTACTTAAATAAGGATTATGTCAACTTGAGGTTAAATTGTTTTAAATGACATCAAAGAAAGTGAGATGATTAGCGCACTTGCCTTTTGGGGGGTCTTTTCAAAGCAGATTGGCAAAACTATTGGCTGACAATAGAGAGATCCAGTATACACACCTTTAGTAATTCTCAATTGGATAGAGTGATTAAGCAAGCCCCGACGTATTGGGTGCAAACAACCACAAGGTTTACATCAGCCTATTTTACACCAATTACCTGAGCTTACTGGGAATTTGGCATCAGGAATGTGTTGCTATCTTGAATTAAGCAGGGCTTGTGCTTACAGTAAGCAAGGAGCAGCAAATCTTTGACTGGAACATCAGGCTGTGCATGAATGAGACAGCCTCTAGTTGTGTGGTGAATGCTTTCTCAGCGAGACGAAGTAATGAACCAACTCTGCGTTGTCTTTATTTCCAGGCGACTGAACACGTTGAATAAGTGTGCCTCTATGAAACTTGACGTGAACCTACCAAGGAAAAAAGTAAGTGCAATGAATTGGGGATGATGAGGTTGGGGTATGGGCCAGTGATGCATGTAAAGTGGAGAGAGATGGGTACGAGGGAATGGTGTGATGGGCAGGTAGGACTGCATGAACAGAATCCAGTAAGATGGCTGTGTGCTTGACATGCCTGGTAACAATGGAGGGTGAGCAGCCTTCCTTGTGAGTTAACATGTTAAGTTTCAGGGTGAATGTGGGGGACAAACAACCCCTTCATGTTTAAGACGTTTGAATTTACTGCTTAGGCTGCATTGTGCTGTGATCCAAAATGATAGAGAGCTGGAAATGCAATAAAGTATGGGATGGGTAGATGTTTATTAGGTATGCTTGCTCCTATTGTAGAAGAGTTTTATGTGTAATGTATTATTTGTATAGTTTACAATTTGTCTGCGAAGAGTAAGAATAAAACTAGTATAACATTCCCAAACCCATATAATTCAGTTTTGCATGGTGCAGGAGTCTGTTAGACGCAAGGCAGGCACCAATGTTGTAAAGGGCAGCAGTCCACTACAGGGTGCACTCATGCCCAGCTACAATCATTGCTATACTGGAGCCAGCTTGGAGTCGCCAGTTAATCTAACCTGGACATGTTTGCTAATGTGGGAGGAAAACTGGACTGCACAGAGGAAAATTCACACAGACATGTACAAATAAAAAATAAATGTACAAAATAAAAATATGTCTTGGCTATGAGTGAGGTATATTTTATTTTTTAATATATATTTTAGCAGCCTTAACAGAGGTGAAGTGTTGCCTCATGAATCCTGGGTTTGAATCCTGTACCTGGTTTACTATACAGTGTGTCCAGAGTTTGCACATTCTTCCCATGTCCTCTGTGTACTCTTGTTTTCCTCCTACATCCCAAAGAGGTGTTTTTAGGTTAACTGACATCTTTAAACTGGCTTTGTGTAAGTGTGCCCTGAGATAAACCTGTGTGCTTTAAGGATGGAAAAATGGTGCTTGGGTAAGTTCTGAATTGGATTACTTTGGATGTGGGAATGTCATATCATGAATATTTTAGCTTACAAAAATCTAAGCATTTTGAAACACACCATCCAGCCAATGATATAATTATTGTGATTGGTATTGTTCACAAGCCAGATAAAAGTATCAATGAATATTTGTTGAATGACATAGTAATGCATGCATGAAAGTTTGATTGGTGATTGTAAACGGGCTCATCAGGAGTGGATCTGGGTGGAAGTGTGGCCTGTAGAGTTGATGCCAGCTGCTAATATGAAATGAGTATTTCAACAGGATAACTGAGGTAGTGTTTAGCACTGCTGTCTCACAATTTCAGTGTCAAGTTGGCATGTTCTCCCTATATCCATGGGGTATTTCAGCTTCCTCCCATATCATAAAGATGTGTAAGATAGATAAGGGGGGGGGGGCATAAAACATTGATGTATATATCAATTATCAATCAGTGCTCTGATTCATCGATAAATTATTGAGGCATTGATATGTTCAAATTTTATTCCTTTGCATTTACGAATTTCCATTCAGTTCATCAGTTGTTTGTAGAACTCGGTGACCACAAGGGGAAAAAATTATGTAATGTCCTGTAATCGACTTCTGTTATCCTTCACCTCTCTTGCCTGTTAATGTTATGTAAAGATATTGGAGACTTTTGGGGATTGGAAACCAAGTGATGTGTGGTGTTTATATGGATTCCATCAATACATTGACAAAATAAAAAGTACATATAAGGTGTGCAAAACTGAAGTGCCTTACTTTGGTAACACAGTCATCCTCATTGCATTCTGTATTTTTCTTTGTTCTGTTTTTCATGTTTTATTGTAATTAATGTGAAGTTATGTTAATGTCTACTAAAGAACACTGCTTTTTCTTTCATAAAGGCATTACTTTAGATAGAAGTAAAGGGCTGATCTATATGCTTGTTCTATTTTATTATTTAAAGTGTATCATTTTCATTATGATTTGGTGGAATTTTGATTTTGTAGAATTATTTGTGACGATATAGCCTAGTTAACAAGTTCCAGAACAGGCTGCATCCAGCCTTTTCATTTGAAAATTGCAGATAAAAATGTATATATTGAGAAAATTTCCTTTTTGTCAATGTATGAAAAAGACATCATTGTCAAGTGTAACGAAAGTTTAGCTGGAGCCATTAAATTTAAAGAGTGTGAGTGTGTCTTCAGATAGACAGGTATTTTTTTAAGATTAATTGATATTTTGTGCTGAATGTAGCACTGTCAAGGATTGAAAATGTCTGAGAATGTGTTAAAGATGGCATCATGGCTGTCTCTGTATTAGCTGGGATCAGTTTATTTCAGTACATTTAGACTTTACTTGTTTTTGGATTTTTCTTTCACACTCCCACATCCTTTAGGTTATTTAGTAAATTTAGACTGACCCCGTTAGGGTGCCCTGTTTCAAACTGATGTCCCACCTTAAGGTTATTGCAGCCTTACTTTAAGTGCTTGCTTTTCCTGAGCCTTCAATGAAAAAGTGGGATCAGAAATGGAATGGATTTCTACAGTGTCTTCTGTAGGTTCTATCAAATATCAATAAAGCATCCACTGAGATCTGTAGTATCTTTTGTTACCATTTGCATCAGTGAATCGAACATCCACTTGTGAAATTGAGTGAGGTTTATTTGTAGAAGTGATGTTTTGGCCTTAGCAACAAGGCCTTTCAAGGTCTCTAAAGGCACTGAAACATTAAAAGTTTAAAATCAATGCCTCCTAAGTGAGCTATCCATCCATTCATTGATTTTCTATCTCACTTCTAAAGCAGAAGTCCATTTTACAATTATTTTTTCCTTCTTAAAATTTATCAGAATAATAATCCTGTCATCTATTCTCCAACCCACTTAATCCAGTGCAAAGTCCGAGCGCTCGACACTATTTATCAGCATCGGGGCAAGACAGGAATCATGCCTGGACAGGGTGCCAGTCCATCCCAGGGCACACTTGTGCACATGCACATACACACAGGACCAGTTTAGAACTGCCAGTCACTCTTGATAAGCTAATTTTTTGGAAATGTGGACAGATATGGACAGAATGGAATGCCTACACATACACTTGGAGAAGCTACAAACTTCACAGAAGCCTCAACCAAACATTGGATTCAAACCCCGGATACAGAATAATCACTTGCTTTAATTTACTTATGTATTTATTATTTCTGTCAGAACACATCACTCTGCACTCTCACAAATAGTGGGCTAATTTGCAGTCTTCCATTAACCCTACACTTGTTTTCAGTAGTACCAGAGAAAAACCTGTGAAGACACACAGAGAACGTGCAAACACCACACAGGAGCTGTAATACACCTGCAATAATCTCAGTGCCACCTTTCAGCACTTCCAAAATTTTGGCCAATTTTTTTTTTATCTTATTCCTTTTTCAAAAGTATTCTGTACTTGTGTTTATTTGCCTTCAGAAGTAAAGGCCATTGTGAAAGTCACTTCTTCATGTTCTTCCTCTTCATCCTTTCCCACTTCAACATGAGGTTGATGCGCTTGCTCATCCTTCTCCAAACAGCTCGGTCCTGCACCTCCTCACTAGCCAAGCCCTTTTCCTTCTGATCTTCTTTTACTTTATTCATCCACCTCCTCTTTGGCCTCCCTTGCCTTCTCTTCCCCTGTACTTCCATTCCCATCACTCTTTGGCCCACATATCCCTTGTCTCTCATCAGCACATGTCCATACAACTTCAACATACTTTTCTATACTTATTTAAAAATCTCTTCCACTTTTGTTGTACTTCTGATTGTCTCATTTCTTTTCCTGTCATTTTTTGTAACTCCGCACATCCATCTCAAGATTTTCATTTCTGCCACATCTGACTTCTCCAGTTCTCCCTTTACTGCCCATGTCTCAGCTCCATTTATCATTGCTGGTCTTACCACTGTCTTAAAAACCTTACCTTTAACCTTCACCTTATTTCTTCAGTCACACAATACTCCTAATGCCTTCTTCCAATTGTTCCATCCACACTTCATGCTGTGGTTTATATCTACATCTAATTTTCCATCTCGGGCTACCACTGATCCTAGATATTTAAATGTATCCACTCTTTTCAGTAGCTCTCCCTGCCTGCTAACTTCTGAACCCTGACCATCATTAAGCTTCATATATTCAGTCTCCTTCATATTTATCTTCAATCCTCTATCTTCCAAATCCCTTCTCCATTCTACCAACTTCCTCTTCAGATCCCCTCTTCTGGTGCTACAAAACACAATCTCATCACCAAAAGGCATGCACTGGGGGGTTGGTCTTTTATCCCATGATTCAACTCATCCATAATGAGATCAATGCAGTAAGGACTTAAAGAAGTTCCCTGGTGCAGACCTTCTCTAACTTAGGGATCTTGTCTTTTACCCCTCCACTGCTTTTAACCCGAGTCCTCACTCCCTCATCCATATCCTGGGCAATCCTCACATACTTCTCTGAGGTACTCCATTTCTTTCTCATGCACCTCCAGATCTCTTGACGTGACACTCTATCATAAGCCTTCACCAAATAAATACACACCATATGCAAGCCTTTCTGTTTTTCCTCCCTCTCGGCATAAAACCAAACTGCTCCTCACCTATGGTGGTCTCTTCCCTAAGCCTTCTCTCTATAACCATTTCCCAAATTCTTATTGTGTGTGACATCAGCTTTATCCCTCTATAGTATCCACAATCCTGAATATTACCCTTCTGCTTGTAACTTTAACATTGTGAAAGTCACTACTGCCCTAAATGTTAACACATGGTGATTTTTGAAGTCAAGTTTCTGGCTCCCTGTTGCTGACATGAGAGAGTAACTGTGTTGATGAAATGAAGCATGCTTTCGCTGTGCCTTCTTTAACACTGAATAATGAACTTTTGGTTAGGGCAATGGGGCTGTGTAGACCTGTCTGAGGAACTTTTATGCCTTAGGTATTAAATATAAATGAAGAACATGAAGATACATTTCTCAACAAGCTGAGTGTCTTGCCCTGGACAAGCTGCCAAGGTTACAGCCATCACCTGGAGTCATCTGGAATCTTAATCACCTTGGAAATAAGAGTGTGGTCAGATTTAATCATTAGATGGAGAAGTGAAACAGACAGACAGACTCTGTTTTATTAACTATTAAATCATCAGCTTGTCCACACTGGGCTAAAGAAAGGTGCCAAGTGAAGCAAGCAAAATAAGTAAGATTTATAAGTCCTCATAATTTAGGGCGGGGGTTGAATAGGGATCTGGTTAAAAAAAAATAGCTTTGTATATCAGAGCGGGGAGCAAAATATCACTTTCATTTTGCAGCTTGATAGTTATCCTTTACGTTACTGAGTTTCCAGTTACTGACATCATGTGTGGGCTTTACACCAAATGCTGCTAGGATAGGCACTGGCTTCTTGTGACTCTGAATTAGATAAGCAGGTTAGAATATAGACAGACGAGTGAATGGATGGATGGGTTCTCACCTTCCCAAGACAGGCTAAAAAGATTAATAATGGAACTACTTCATTATGAGGATGTAAGAAAAGCTGATCACACTAAATGGTAACTGGGAGGACAAGACAAATAGCCGTTCCAGTTACTTGTAATTTACCATTGAGGTGTGTGGTGTTGGTGACATGCTGAGCACTTGTCAAAACAGACAAAGTACTGAGCAGTGCTTTTAGCACAGTCAGACCTATTCTGTATACAGTTTATAGTGCTGTGATCAAAGAAAAATATACATAAGAACAGAATTTTAACTAATAAGAGACCATTTAGTCCACCATGCTTGCATGGTTAGCTAATGGCTAAGATGTTGTTCTATCTTATTTAGATACCTTTTATAAATTGTCAAGGATTCCATTTCAGCTACATGACTCGGAGGATTACAATAAAGAAAGTGCACTTAGGTGAACGTTAGACGTTGATACTAAAATTGCACAATGGCATGGTGGTGCAGTGGGTAGTGTTGCTGCCTCTCATCTTCAGAGACCTCGATTCTTTGTGTGCCAAATCTGTATCCCAGAAACATGCAGGTTATGTTAACTGGCATCTCTGAATTGGCCCTGTGTGTAACAGTGTGTGTGTGTGTGTGTGTGTAACAGTGTGTGTGTGCATGAGTGAGACCTGCAATGAACTTGTGTCGTCTCCAAGGTTAGTGCCTGCCTTAAAGTCGATGCTGCCGAGATAAGCTGCAGCACCCCACTTTACTGAACTAGATTGGTTTGGTGTGAATATGTTATGTTATGTTATGTTATGTTATGTTATGTTATGTTATGTTATGCTATGTTATGTTATGTTATGTTATGTTATGTTATGTTATGTTATGTTATGTTATGTTATGTTATGTTATGTTATGTTATGTTATGTTATGAGTAAGCCCGGCTGTGCCCCCTGAAAGACAAAAACTCCTTTCTGTACTTTCTTAAAAAAGTCGATTAAAAGATGCTTTTTGGGGTTCTGCGTTTTAGTAAGAATTACAAGGTTTTATTAAAATTGTGAACTTTCTGAGTAAGGCTGTCTCAATAATGTATCTTTCAGAGAATATTTGCCTTCTAAATTATGATTAATTCTACTGTTCCTGTGCCTCTTTTTTTGTTTTAGAGTGAAGACTCAGATGAAGAAGACTTGTTTGCAATCAGTGACAAATGGACCTTCCAGAGGAGCAGCAGGAGGTGGTCCCGGCTGGAGGACATTGACTCCTTTCTATGCCGGTCGGACAGTCAGGGACCCAAGGGGATCATGACCCTGAAGAACACGACCAGCAGTGAGAGTGTGCTGACAGACTTGAGTGAGCCGGAGGTTTGTTCTCTCCATAGTGAGAGTAGTGGGGGCAGTGACTGCAGGAGTCTAGCAGGCACAGCGAACACAACCACAGAAGGCTCAGACAGTGCAAGACAGAACTATGCAGAAACCACAAACATGCCTGACTCCACCTTAGTCATAGGCTCCATACCACAATCACCCAAAGATATCTCAAACTGCACTCATGCACTCAAGAATGAGCGAAGAACCAGGGCCAAGGACTTTTTAAGGCGAATGGAAAATCTGAGAGGCAAAGGCACTTCCGGGAAAGCAAAGTGTTCTGGGAAACCAGACCTGAGCATGATCAGTGGACCAGTCCTTCAACAGGAGCCTGAATCCCTAAAAACTATGCACTGTGTGGATATAATTAATGGTGATCTGGATGTCCTACCAATGGATGCATCGCATCCTGGATTTCCTTTGCAGTCGAGCAGTGAAAGCAGCCAGTCAGAAACAAGTGGCAGTGCAGTGAGCACACCAAACCTGAAGGAACGCAAAGCTCACAGGGCTGCCCATAAACGTAGTGGCATGTACCTGGAAGACATGGACATTTTCTCAGGAGCCCACTTGCGAAAAGTGACTGAGCAGAATCGACGTAATGAGTTCCGCTCCCATGAGAGCCTGGTTGTGCACATACCCAAGGACCATAAGCCAGGTACCTTTCCCAAAGCATTGTCCATAGAAAGCCTATCTCCGATGGACTGTGGCTCATCTGTGACTTGGCGTGCCAGTAGTGTATGCATAGAGCGGCCAAGGTGTCTACCACATTCCAAAGAGCTTCGACCCACCACCCAGTGCTGTGCGAGGGGCAGCAGGATTAGCATTTATGACAATGTGCCAGGATCCCATTTATATGCCAGCACAGGTGATCTGATGGACCTAGAGAAAGAGGATCTGTTCCCTCATTTAGATGACATTTTACAACATGTGAATGGACTCAAACAAATTGTGGATCACTGGTCAAAAAATGTTTTCCCTGATTTACAGCCTGATGGAATGATTCGTGGAGAGTCGGGGTCCCTGGCTTTTCAGTCGTCTAGCCAAATTACACTTGACTTTGAAGGGAATTCTGTTCTGGAAGGTCAGACGACGCCTAGTGACAGGTACAAAGATGGGGTGTCCCTTAATGAATCTGAGACCGTGGGAATGAGAGAAAGGAGGGACTCAGGAGTGGGAGCATCACTTACCCGACCCAACAGGTTTGTCTGAGTATGAGTGCAAGTGTTGAAATAGTAGGCTGTAGAGTTGTTATGCAAAACTTAAAAGTGTGGCTTGTTTTTTATTTAATTATTAGAAGAATGAGTGAGTCTAAATAGGACGAGTCATATTCATAGGGCCATTTATTAGTTTGACTAAAATGTAATTTCAAAAAAACATCCTGTCAAGAAGTGTGAATGACTCATCATTTATTTACTGCGGTGTAATAAGCTTGAATGTTCACTGCTTTGTGCCTTTTTATTGCGTAACAATGTCCTGAGTGAAACCAGAGCGTGGATATTCCTGTATGTCTCCTAAACAGATGCTTGGCCATTTGTTTTTTCCTGCCAATGGTCACGGAATGCACCCCATGCTTCATGATACTGGGTACAAATCTCAGGCGTGGTCACATTTTTCCCCCCGTGTACTCCAGTTTTTTGCCCACATACGAAAGACATGCATGCTGGGACGATTGGCAACTGTACATTGGCCCGCTGGATGTGTTCAAAACTTGGCCTGGAACCTTTCATATGAAGTTGTCTGCAAGGGCCCTGAACTGGACAAAATGAGTTTAAAATATTAGATCAAGGGTATACATTATATTTGTTTAAGGGAGGCAGTGGGGTGTTTTAACTAAAATGTTGGGATTCAAACACCAAGGTTGCCTGCTCGGTTCCCCCTGTCATTTGCTGTGTGACCCTGAGCATGTTCCAACTGTGAAAAATATTTGTAAAATGGTGGCCTTGTGTAAAGACATCAACCAAATGTAAAATAATGTAAAGTGGCAGGTTTGGCAGATGATACTTTATTCAGTGATATTCTCTAGCATGCTTACATACAGGGTTGTGATCATCCATTTTACAAAGGTACTGGCCTACCTGTAATCCTGAGTACTTACTGTTAGGTCCATAAATATTTGGACAGAGACAACTTTTTTCTAATTTTGGTTCTGTACATTACCACAATGAATTTTAAATGAAACAACTCCGAGGCAGTTGAAGTGCAGACTTTCAGCTTTAATTCAGTGGGGTGAACAAAACGATTGCATAAAAATGTGAGGCAACTAAAGCAATTTTAACACAATCCCTTCATTTCTGGGGCTCAAAAGTAATTGGACAAATTAAATAACTGGAAATAAAATGTTCATTTCTAATACTTGGTTGAAAACCCTTTGCTGGCAATGACAGCCTGAAGTCTTGAACTCATGGACATCACCAGATGCTGGGTTTCCTCCTTTTTAATGCTCTGCCAGGCCTTTACTGCAGCGGCTTTCAGTTGCTGTTTGTTTGTGGGCCTTTCTGTTCAAAGTTTAGTCTTCAGTAAGTGAAATGCATGCTCAATTGGGTTAAGATCAGGTGACTGACTTGGCCATTCAAGGAATTTTCCACTTCTTTGCTTTAATAAACTCCTGGGTTGCTTTGGCTGTATGTTTTGGGTCATTGTCCATCTGTATCATGAAACGCCGCCCAATCAATTTGACTGCATTTAGCTGGATTTGAGCAGACAGTATGTCTCTGAACACCTCAGAATTCATTCGGCTGCTTCTGTCCTGTGTCACATCATCAATAAACACTAGTGTCCCAGTGCCACTGGCAGCCATGCACGCCCAAGCCATCACAGTGCCTCCACCGTGTTTTACAGATGATGTGCTATGCTTTGGATAATGAGCTGTTCCACGCCTTCTCCATACTTTTTTTCTTGCCATCATTCTGGTAGAGGTCAATCTTGGTTTCATCTGTCCAAAGAATGTTTTTCCAGAACTGTGTGGCTTTTTTAGATGTTCTTTAGCAAAGTCCAATCTAGCCTTTCTATTCTTGAGGCTTATGAGTGGCTTGCACCATGCAGTGCACCCTCTGTATTTACTTTCATGCAGTCTTCTCTTTATGGTAGACTTGGATATCGATACGCCTACCCCCTGGAGAGTGTTGTTCACTTGGTTGGCTGTTGTGAAGGGGTTTCTCTTCACTATGGAAATGATTCTGCGATCATCCACCACAGTTGTCTTCCGTGGATGTCCAGGTCTTTTTGCGTTGCTGAGTTCACCTGTGCTTGCTTTCTTTCTCAGGATGTACCAAACTGTAGATTTTGCCACTCGTAATATTGTAGCAATTTCTCAGATGGGTTTTTTCTGTTTTCGCAACTTAAGGATGGCTTCTTTCACCTGCATGGAGAGCTCCTTTGACCGCATGTTGTCTGTTCAACAGCAAAATCTTCCACATGCAAGCACCACACCTCAAATCAACTCCAGGCCTTTTATCTGCTTAATTGATAATGACATAACAACGGACTTGAACACACCTGCCCATGAAATAGCCTTTGAGTCAATTGTCCAATTACTTTTGAGCCCCTGAAATGAAGGGATTGTGTTAAAAAAATGCTTTAGTTGCCTCACATTTTTATGCAATCGTTTTGTTCACCCCACTGAATTAAAGCTGAAAGTCTGCACTTCAACTGCATCTGAGTTGTTTCATTTAAAATTCATTTTGGTAATGTACAGAACCAAAATTAGAAAAAAGTTGTCTCTGTTCAAATATTTATGGGCATGCATGAAAAGCTAGAAATCTATTTTTTATTGTACTTTTTATCCTGCACTCCCCACATGACTAAACCTTAGACATTATGAAGCATGGCTTTCAAACTCATGATTGAAGTAAATTAATTGTTTCCATGTCTCCATTTATTAGCAGTTTCCTTGCTATATGTGTTATTGATTCTCACTAAGGGCTATGTCACATTAAGTGACTTTTTAGTCATAGCCTTCATTTCCGTAATCTTATTAAGGCATAGGCATTCAACGGTGCACTTCCATGAAAACAGTCAGCTAACATGCCATACCCAGTGACTTAGTCCAACTAGTTCACAGCTCTCGCTGATGAAATCAAACATGTTTGTCTTTAGCTGTAGGAGGAGGTGGCTGTGTGAGCATGAGAGTTAACAACCAGTGGATGCTCATCTGGAAGTACAATGCATATAATTCAGTGATGTTGATTAAGGAACAGGGCAGCACGGTGGCACAGTGGTAGCGCTGCTGCCTCGCAGTTAGGAGACCTGGGTTCGCTTCCCAGGTCCTCCCTGCGTGGAGTTTGCATGTTCTCCCCGTGTCTGCATGGGTTTCCTTCCTCAGTCCAAAGACTTGCAGGTTAGGTGGATTGGCGATCCTAAATTGGCGCTAGTGAGTGCTTGGTGTGTGTGTGTTCCTGCCTTGCACCCGGTGTTGGCTGGGATTGGCTCCAGCAGACGTGACCCTGCGTTTGGATTCAGCGGGTTGGACAATGGATGGATGGATGGATGATTAAGGAACACTGTTGTTTTGGACCTCACAAACAGAAGGGGAGTTTGTCTGCCAGATGTCTCATGTTTTACATATTATGACAAAATGGAAACAAAAAGAAAAAAGGGCTGAGATTGTGGCTGAACACGTCATGCCTGATCAGCACCAGCTCCATTAGGAAGCACATTATTGGCTGTCACAAAAATGGGCAAGTAATGGAAAAACGGAAAAAAGAAAAAAAAAATCCTGAGATTGTGACTGAACTCGCTGCATCTATCAACATTTCATACAGTGCCATCTCCATCAGGCTGCACAATGTTGATCATAACAACAAAGGACAAGCACGACTGTGCTAGAAGGGTGGCACTCAGTCAATAAATGTGACATGGGTTGTGATTTTCAGTCATTTAAATTGACATGGTCCAGCAACCGCAGCCCGCAATTCAGACATACCACATGACTAGAAATAGCATAATGCAACATCGGCTTTAGGCAACTGACTCAAGGTGTTCGGTATTCTAGTAGATGGTGCTGTATAACACTCTACACTAATATATGGATAATTGTTGTGTTATTTTTTCATTCTTTCTTACCCATGTCACAGTAGCTTTATCTAATAGATTGTTTAAAGTAGCCCATTTCTCCAACCCACATCTTTGGTGGGCTGTACAGCATTCAAAATCCAGGTGCTCCAGTGCACAAAACGTTCAACCTAGAATAATGAATATGGATTATGGTGCACTGTAAACATCTGGACAAACAAGAAAAGCTCAGAAAGTAGAAGATGGCTCTATAATAGCTTCCATATGTACAGCTAAAGATTAGTTCATTATGAGGTTGTAGAAATCAAATAGATGATTGCTGCGTACAGGCAGGAAAATTAATAAACTGAACAGAAGAGTTGGTAGAAATGGTAGTACCTTCTGAAACCAACTGTCTGCTAGCGTGGTGCCAAGGACTCAATGTGATATTGAATCATACAGATCACAACGTAGGAGAATCTGTGCCATCCCTTTAAAAGACCTTGCAACAAAACTGGTTGTGGCAGACCCCTTTTATAACATTCTGTCTGCTAGCCATTGAAAGTGCCATGTTTCACTCTAGACACAGCATTTAGTTCAATCAGAATTGGCCCCTCCTGCATAGCAAGAGACATGAAAGGGAGAACACGTACAGCCACTACTATTCAGAAGCTGTCAGCTGACTGTAAGTGACCATATAGGCATACATTGCAAAAGACATTACAACCTGAAAATTTTTACAGTTTTTTATTTGAAAATTAAACTGAATGACATCACATGATAATCGATTAATTGATATCCATCTTGGTATCAACAAGTTCATTGTATCAACTGAAGGAAACAAGTTTTTAAGGTAGCTGTCAAATTAGCCAATAAATAAAATAAAAATAAGTATACAGTGAATCCTCGTTTATCACGGTTAATCCGTTCCAGACTCTACCGTGATAAATGAATTATCGCGAAGTAGGATTCTTTATTTATCAGTCAAATATTTTCACAGTTAGAGTATAGAAAACCTGTTTATGACCTTCTAAATACGTTTTTTAACATTATTAGAGCCCTCTAGACATGAAATAATACCCTTTAGTCACCATTACACTCGTATTACCCAATATATTAGACAGAATAAGAGAAAATAAGACATATTAGACATTACAAATATCATATTATTATTGTACTGTACATTTAATTACATACACACACACAGTTCTTACACACAACCACTAACCTATGAAGGCACGACCTCAGTAGGAGAGTCTTCAGGTGGTGCAGTATCTTTAGCAGGTGCGTCGTTGTCTTCTTCCACTGAAGGAGTACTAGGAGTAGGCAGTGGGTGTCTGGGTGCGCGGCTGAAGAACATCTTGATAGGCAGTTGCTGGCGCTGTCTTTTCATATACGTGAGGAGGCTTTTGTAGGGTATTGCCATCTTTGATCATATCCAAGAGTTTCACCTTCTCCTGGATGGTAAGCATCTTCCTCCGGCGCTTAGTTTTATTGTCAGAAGGCTTAGAAAAAGCAGCACGTTTAGGAGCCATCGTGGGGCTTAGATAAAAGTTCTCAGAAAGCGCATGCGTAGTGACGTAAGCGTGTATGAGAAAAAATCGCGATAGAGTGAAGCCGCGAAAGTCGAAGCGTGATATAGAGAGGGATCACTGTATATTCAAATAGGGCGGCATGGTGGCGCAGTGGTAGCGCTGCTGCCTCGCAGTAAGGAGACCTGAGTTCACTTCCCAGGTCCTCCCTGCATGGAGTTTGCATGTTCTCCCCGTGTCTGCGTGGGTTTCCTCCGGGTGCTCCGGTTTCCTCCCACAGTCCAAAGACATGCAGGTTAGGTGCATTGGTGATCCTAAATTGTCCCTAGTGTGTGTTTGGTGTGGGTGTGTGTGTGCGCGTGCCCTGAGGTGGGCTGGCGCCCTGCCCGATATTTGTTCCTGCCTTGCGCCCAGTGTTGGATGGGATTGGCTCCAGCAGACCCGTATGTTAGGATATAGCGGATTGGATAATGACTGACTGACTGATATATTCGATTATATTTGAATTGGGTTAATAATTCTGGGTATTACATGTATGTATATTTCTTTTACTTGACTACATTATTAATATAATATAATAAAATATGGCAGTAGTGACAACAACTATAAGAACAACGCCAGGCCATCTAAGCAGTAACCGTTATGTATATGTGAGAACTACCGAATATCCCATGCAAGTGCACCCTATAAAAAGGAAGGATCTGCGCAGCTGTCTTGTGACAACTGGGTAAGCAAATTCTTGTTAGAATAGCAAGCCATAAAATCAACCAGAAATCCTTAAATCCTTATGAGCTATGCATGTTGGCCCCAGGCTTTACTAAATTGCTATTAACATTTTTACTGCAAATCGTGAAAGGATCTTGACTTGTATAATGGTAAGTGAATACAGCTGCCTTCAGATTGCTTGCAAACACAGCCCTTCATTAACAATGGGATTCTCTACGCATACAAAGTGATATGATTAAAAAGAAAATACAACAGACAAAATTGCCCAACACTTAATGCATTCATTGTTATAATTAATTTGAGGCCGGAAGACCTGAGAGGTTACTGTCCATCTCAATTTTATATAAATTGAGACACTGTATCTGTTCATGTCTCACAACTGAAGTAACTGAATGTATGAGGTGATGCATTGTAATGAGCTTTAAGTATTTATCCTAATTTTAATTTTATTTAGTGGAAGTTTTTGTTTGTCAAATGACTTTCAGTGTTTATTGTTTGATAACTTAGTAGTTTCTTTGTACAGGGAAAGAAATGTAAAGCAAATAACAAGAGGTGTAGGACGTAATTAAGTAAAAAATTAAATGAAGTAGTAGACAATGCTGATACAAAGTACACACAGTTTGAGGACCACTTTGGCAAGTTTGAAGTGCTGGATGCCATTTGAGTGTTGCAGGAAGAAGCCAGACATCAAGGAATAACTGATGGGATTTCACTAAATGGGGTTATTTTTTCTCCTTTACATATGCTGCAAAGTGTAATAAAAGTGGCTTGAATATTTTTTAATTATGCCTCATTGTTTAGGCATTTTTTTAGACATCAAGCCAGCAGCCATGTATGATGGAGACTCATTGTGTGACACACTATGTTGACTGAGGCAGCTAAGTTTACATTGCTGTCACTGAAAAGTCTGGTTTAAAGTGGATATTTAATGTGATAGAATAAATTAGAGTTAATTTCCATTTGCATTAATGACATCTTTGCATAAAACAGTCAAGGATCTCAGGCTTGGTGGTAAATGATACAATATGAAATTTAAAGAACGGTGTTTGACTGTCCCCTCCAAGCTGCTTAGAAGAAAAAAGACTGTAGACTTGAAAGAAAAGCAATGCAAACAGAGTGTGGCTTCTTTGAAGAAAGGAATACATTTGTCTGCCCAAATATGTCTTAGAATAAGAAACAGCTTTCTACAAAACAGTATAAGTAATGTTTGGCTTCTTGGAGATGAAGGAGACATTAGCTGCTTACACTTTTTGCAGGATCCTTTGCTCCACGCTACTTGGAAATATAAAAAGGTCTGGTAGCTCTTCAATGCATCCCTGTGCCTGTCTTACCTTCTCCCTGGCCTCAACCTTGCAGTCGTCCTTTTTCAACTTCCACCATTTGATCCTTGGCTCTGCCCTCACTCTCCTCCACTTCTTGATCTCCAACATCATCCTACAGACCACCATTCTGTGCTGCCTAACTACACTGTCCCCTGCCACCACTTTGCAGTCTTCAGTCTCCTTCAGATTGACACTCCTGCATAGGATATAATCTACCTGTGTGCATCTTCCTCCACTCTTGTATGTCACCCTGTGTTCCTCCTTCCTCTTTTTAAAATACGTATTTACCACAGCCATGTTCACTATCCAAAATCCACTATCCTCTGACCTTCTTCATTCCTCTCCTTGACACCATACCTACCCATCACCTCCTCATCTCCACTGTTCCCTTCACCAACATGTCCATTGAAATCCGTTCCAATCACCACTTTCTGTCCCTTGGGTACACTGTCCATCACTTCATCCAACTTACTCGAGAAATTTTCTTTCTCATCCGTAACACACCCAACTCGCGGGGCATATGCACTAACAACATTCATCACCACACCTTCAGTTTCCAGCTTTATAATGATCACTCTGTCTGACACTCTTTTTACCTCCAAAACACTCTTGACATACTGTTCCTTCAGAATCATCCTGCCCCCATTTCTCCTCCCATCCATACATTGAAAGAACAATTTGAATCCACCTCCGATCCACCTGGCCTTACTCCCCTTCCATTTTGTCTCTTTCACTCACAATATTTTAACTTTCCTTCTCTCCATCATATCGGCTAACTGTCTCCCCTTACCAGTCATACTGCCAACATTCAAAGTTTCTACCCTCATTTCCACTCTTTAACTTCCTCCTCTCCTCCTGCCTCCAGACACGTCACTTCGCTGTTTTTCTCTTTCTTCAGTCAACAGTGGCCCAGTTTCCTCCAGCTCACTGTTGGCTAACAGTTCTGGTGGCAGTCATTGTTAACCCGGGCCTCAACCAATCCATATTGATCTTGTAAAATGCCCTTCCTGACGTAACACTCCCAATTTATCTGGGCTTCGGACTGAAATGAAGAAACACAGTGGTCTGTGCATCCCCTGTGGCTGGGTTCCATCTATTTATACTGTACATTTCCTTAATGCTCATAATTAAGCTCAGGGTCATTGGGAAAGAGAGCTTTTCCAGGAAGCAATGAGTGCAGCATTATATGCAGCTCCAATCCATCACATATTACTTTTTTGAAACAAATTACAAACATTTTATCCAAATTATTGATTTACATGTTATCTGAAACTACAGGGCTTTAAAAAATGTGCTAACCCTTTCAAATGTTGTGAATCTTTTTGGATTCTTATAATAAAGGGAGCAGTCTGTTAAAGATTTCAGTCTGTGGTGTATTCCAGGTGATGATTATTTTTATGCAGTGCAACAGATTTAAAAAGTTATTTTTGTTGCCACTGCTAAACACAGTTAAAGCTCAGCAGAGAGCTTGCTTTGTTGTAAACTTAAGATGTGGCACCTATTATTTGTGCAGTGAAGCTGTTGACCTTTACTGAAACTTTTCTACATTTAATGAGAGCTTTTTGTTCAGGGCTGGTTTGGCATTATTCGCATAAGTGACCTCTGAATGATGAAATGTTTGGCAGTCCCAGGATGGCACATGCAGAGATGGCTTGTGAAAAATGTGAGCAGACACTTGGGTAGCGTATTGCGCAACCTATGGAAGTGAAAGAAGTCAACAGCTGATTTGGAATTGTAAGCTAGTGCAAAGCCATGGGTGCTATACCACCAAAGAAGAAATAATAGGACAGATAGATAGCTAATATTAATGATAATATACAGTATAAAAATACTTGATAGCCATGAAACAAAGCACACAATTATATCAGGACTTGAAAATAAAATACTATTATCTGTGTCCACACAATCAGTAATGAATCTTTATTAAATATTTGGCATGAATAAATTTACACAAATCAAAATGTCAATATATTGCTGTTTTTGACCGTGTTTTTAGTCTGACGGAGCTAACTAGTTGATACCCTGAAAAACAACTAGTAATAAACTTAAAATACACGTTAAGGAACTCTTAGCTAAGAAAAGTGATTCTTTCATGTCTCGCCTGCAGCTTTCTCCTCTCATTGCACTTGTAGGCTGTCCAGTTTGAATCATTTTGTCAAAGTCACGGGTAGAATTGATGTACCCTGTATGATGTTAAAATGAGAAGTGGACTGCTCCAAGATTGTGGGTCTGTGAACGTGCCTGGCTAAAGCGAATGTAGCATCTATGTGTATATACAGAATATACTAGCCATCCCCCACAGCTTCGCCTGCGTATTAGTGAAACAGGACAGTGAGGAGTGCCCCGTCCAGCTCTCTACTCCTGACGTCACTCTTCCCCCTCCCCTCGGCCCGCAGCCTCCGTCTCAGATCAGCGCGAATATATCGCTCCTGCAAGCAAACTATGATTCTTAGTGTGATGAGAGAAGTCGCAAAATCATCCAGAATGTTCAAGCAAATTATAGAAAAAAAAAAGATCTAAATCCGTTAAGTAGTTCTCTCATTCGCTAACTAAGCAGAGTTAAGGTTACGCCCTGAGGCAAACACGTGAGTGAGGAGGGTCCCGCAGCCCAATGAGTCTGTCTCGGATTTGCACTAATAAATCGGTACCGCAAGCAAACTATGATACTTAGCACAATGAGAAAGTCGCAAAATCAACCGGAATGTTCAAGCAAATTATAGAAAAAAATCCGATCTAATTCCGTTAAGTAGTTCTCTCGTGAAAAGCGGACAGACATACAAGCTGGTCTAAAAAACTATAAGAAATTTCACTCTTGGACAACAAAATTTTTAAAACCGTTTCTTAGCGAGCACCTATGGGCCAAGGGTAAGCTACATTCCAAATTTCAAGTCCCAAGTCCTCATGGTTCGGGAGATTTTGTGATGACTATATATACAGTACATGTATATAAAGAAGGCAAAATTGACAAAGGATAATGGCACAGTGTCTCAGTTCTTGGTGGAGTTGTCCTCTCTCTAGAGTTTGTATTTATGGATGTTTTTTGCCAAGAATTGCAGTATTCCTTCACAGTCCAGACATAAAGCGAGTTTGACTTGCAAAATGAAAGAGCGTAATGCAGCATAGTGGACACAGCAACGGATATTAAAGGTTAAACCACATGGCCATCAGGTCAGCCTTCACATATGTGACCTTGAGCAAATCATTTAAACATATATTCCTCTAAATTGTCTAATAATGTATGATATAATATGGTATCTGCGGTGGGCTGGCGCCCTGCCTGGGGTTTGTTTCCTGCCTTGTGCCCTGTGTTGGCTGGGATTGGCTCCAGCAGACCCCCGTGACCCTGTAGTTGGGATATAGCAGGTTGGATAATGGATGGATGGATAATATGGTATACATAACAAACTTTCATATATTGTAAACTTGCTTCAAAACAAACACACACACATACATATATTTATACTGTAGATATATGTAAAGCGGTAAATGTGTGTGTGTGTCTGTAGTGATCAACTAAACAATGAAATCTATTTAAATATATACTGTATATGTGTGTAATGGTAAGAGTAAATAGATGTTAACATTTTTGGTGTGACCCTCTGTTATTAAAGTGTATTACTTTTATTTTGTACTTGATGTGTCCGTATGGTTGGGTGCAATTGTCCATACAGGGTCGATCTCTGTCTTGCACCCAGGGCCTCCAGGGCAGGCTACATCTCTCCACAATGCTGTAATTGTTAAAGCAGATTCAGGTAAATTATATATGGATGAATGAAGGTCGCTAGTCTAAACCAGGATCTGCTGATTGCATGTATTTTTCCTTCCAGACTCCGGTGGCCCAGCTTTCAGCTTTCCAACCACCACAGTCATTCCATGGCCTCATTTCAGATCAGAAACCAGTGTGCTGCTCAACTCAATCTGCTGCAGAAATTCTCCCTTCTTCGTCTAACTGCCATTATGGAGAAATACTCCATGTCAAATAAACATGGCTGGACATGGTGAGTACAATTTCATTGAGGTATTGTTAGAAAGAATCCAGTTGGCCCATTTCCTTTTTGTGTTGCTCATTCAGCTTTACAGTATCGTTTCCTGAGATATGACATTCCATTGAACTATAAACCTTTTCAATGTGTATGCCCCTTTTTTCTTTAAGATTTGTATTTCCTTATCTAATCATGGCACATTCTTGATTATGTACACTATCCCTTGTGAAATGCAACAGTATACCCTCATTTATCTCTCTGCCCTCTTTAGTTATCAATCAACATCCCTTTCAAATAGTGTTGAGTTAACATGGCCTGTTTGAACATTTCAAAGGCAGCGTTGGAAGTTGAGTGCCAATTGTCAGGTTTTGATAATGTGACGCCTAGGTCCTCGGTGATTCTGACGGCTGAACACAAAGGTCACATTGACCTGTTAGAGAGTCAGTAGGCTGGTTGATTTATTTATTAGCTTAATATATTGCCCAAACAGAAAAAGCCTTTTTATATACATTTGTCTCTGGTGGTCTTGATATTTAATCACTAGGGTAGTATTAATAGAGTCTTTTTTTGTTTTTCTTTATAAAGATTTATACTGTATATCTAACATCGTAGTGGTTGCTGTCCTCATCTTTTCTAAATACCTTTAAAATTCAGTTTCAAAATTTCCATCTTTAAAATGATCAAGTGGGTTCAGTTTGATGGAAATTTAAATGGAATTCTTAGGTTAGACACTGTTAACTTGTGTCTCTACTGTTCTTTCTTTCATTTGTCAGCTTGATTTCTGATGAGGCTGAAGACACTGCTTATTTGTACAGACAGGTCTGTGGTAACATGAAGATCCAATATGCTGTACACTAATGCATGTCATTAAACCTGATCACTAAATTGAAAGATAAAATCCCAAAAGGTCTAGTGAATAATTTCATTAGACTTTTGCCTCAGCCAATGTGAGAACAGCTGTCAAACTTATTGGCAAACCTGGCACACTCTCACATCTGTATCACTGGACAGGACAGACAGAACAGACACTCTAAATGGTTAAGTTGCAAAAGACCACTTTTATTTTTCACATGTTTTTGACAAAAAAAGGGATGAGTACAGTATGTCTAAGACTACATTGAACGCATTGTCTGGAATGTCCATGGATAGAGAAAGTAGGAGAACATTTGGAAAAAAAGTATTTTTTTAACTTTCACTCCTATTAAATCAAGTGTTGTTTCTCAGAAGTAGGCCGTTTTACGTAACTTGCACTGATACTTTAGTGATCATGTGCTGATTGCATTTCAGCACTTATTCTTTCTGACTGTAAATATATGTAGTAAGAAGACAAAAAAGGCAATCAAGTGCTGGGGTCCCAGCCAGGAAATCCCTCTTTTATTTTAAAGTTCGAGACTATAGAATTTATATCTCAAATGCAGGAGTCCGTACTGCTCTGCCGGAGGTCTCTCCTCCAGTCCTACACTGCTCAAATTTGGGCAGGTCTTCCAGTGAGGGTGTCTCTTATGGAGCCTGAGGTGGAAGAGTCTCGTGAGACCAGAAGTGATGGCAACCATCTCTGGCCAGGAGTTCTTATGTCTTGGAAACAGAAGTGGAAAAAAAAACTTATGTAGGATGCAGCCCCTTTTCAGTGACCATGGGTCAAACATAAGACACTAACATGTGACAATATATACCAGAAAAGAGTATCTTGTGAATCACAAGTATATTGTCTTAAGGAAAAAATGGCTACTTGTATTAAACAATTCAGAAAGAAATACAGTACAATGCCATAGTCTTAGAAATAAAAACTGTGTTGAGCCCATTGAATATTTTCCTGTTTTTCATATATGTGAAAACATACGGAATAAAATGCTCACTTAGTACAAAGATGATTCGTAATCATGGATTTCTCATATTTGAGCCTTCAAAACCCCTTAAAGCAGATGTAGTCACAAAGAGATGCTTAGACCTCCATGAAGGGACTATGCCTTCAACTAAGATGTCCATTTATTATACGGATGTCTACCGAGGAGCCATGGTAAGCATCCCCTGGACATTTAGACAGGTTAGTGATGTAGTAGCTAATGGTAGCTGTAGAGGATATATGGTGCAAAATATAAAAATAATTGTCATAGATAGTTGCCCCGACCTCTCAAACATGGCCACCATCTATATTAGCCGACTTCAGATGAAGGCTAGCAACATTATTAGAGGTACAACACATCCAGGCCACCATTTGTTTGCCCCACTGCTGCCTGGTAAGTGGTTGAGGGTTGGATCACGTACTAACAGACTGAGAAATAGCTTTTTCCCTAGAGCTGTGATTTCCATCACACCTCTGCAAACCCAATGCTCCTCCAGTTTACAGGAACTATAATATGCAGATAAAATATACAATACAGACACACACATATGGACACATACAAGGAATGTATTCTTAGGCAAAGCATGTAGACACTTTAAAAGCTGCATATTTGTTATTTTTTTAAGCTGTACATAATAAGTCATTTCGTATATATACCAAATGAATATGTGCTGCTTTCTTCTTCATTTCTTTTCTTCATTACCTGAATAATTGTCTTATTGTAGTGTTTTGCTGTTACCGTTTTTTCTTTGCTGCACATTGAAAGCTGTCATCTGAATTTTGTTGTACAAAAGTATAATGACAATAAATAAATAAAAACCTTTACTAGCTGCAGGAGACACCCAAAATAAGAGGTAAAGACAGCTTACATTTTAACATATGGCAGTTTAGGATTTTCTTAAAAGCTCTAGAAGTTTCCTCAGAATTTAAACTCTGTTGGTCTTGCTACAGTAGTATGAAATTGCTTTATTATGTTTAACTCTTGCGCTCCGGTTTCCTCCCACAGTCCAAAGACATGCAGGTTAGGTGGATTGGCGATTCTAAATTGGCCCTAGTGTGTGCTTGGTGTGTGGGTGTGTTTGTGTGTGTCCTGCGGTGGGTTGGCACCCTGCCCGGGATTGGTTCCTGCCTTGTGCCCTGTGTTGGCTGGGATTGGCTCCAGAAGACCCCCGTGACCCTGTATTCGGATTCAGCGGGTTGGAAAATGGATGGATGTTTAACTCTTGATCAAGGTGGCGCAGTGGTAGTGCTGCTGCTTTGCAGTAAGGAGACTGTGGAAGATTCTGGGTTCGCTTCCCGGTTCCTCCCTGTGTGGATAGCGCTTTGAGTACTGAGAAAAGCGCTATAATAATAATGATAATTCATTACATTTATAATCAGGTTATGTGAATTCCCAGTTTTAGTGGTGTATTTATTAATTCCAAGCTTTTTGTTTTCAGGTCTGTACCAAGGTTTATGAAGAGAATGAAAGTGCCCGACTATAAAGACAAAAACGTCTTTGGTGTCCCTTTGATTGTTCACGTCCAGAGGTCTGGTCACCCTCTTCCGCGGAGCCTGCAGCAAGCTTTACGCTACCTGAGAAGTCAATGTTTAGATCAGGTCAGTCTCCGTGTGCCATCCAGGACTTTTCTTCGTTTGATATATTTTTCCTTAAACAGAGAACCCTAATATATGAATCAAACAACAGTTCCGGTATTAAAAAATCACAAAACTGGAATGCTTCCATTTGCTTTTGCTTTTCAAAAAAATGTTATGTACTGTATTTGTGAGTCTGTGTATGTGCATGTTAGAAAATGTAATTACCATTACTGCCATAACAGAATGATCGTTGTGTAATCTCAGGCCTGGTCACTGTCACCATGAATTTGGTGTGCATTTCCTATTCCAGTGTGGGGTTTTCACCTCTTTTCTTCTTCTTCCCAAAGACATGGAGGTTACATTAATTATGAAGGGTTGGTGTGCCCTGCAATTAAATGGCCCACCATACAGGTTTGCTTCTGCCATGTAACAATATGTATCACCATGTCAGTTGGTTCAGTAAATAATGCATAGTTTTTTAAATGACTTTAATTCCAATGGCCCAATTTTAGAACACCCCTGCACACATTGCAAGACAAGAAGGCTATCAGGTATAATCCATCCATTTTCTGAGCACACTTAGCAAATGCTAATTTTATAATTTAGAAAGTGATATAAAAATAATAATACTGCACCTGTGTGGAGTTCACTTCTGACCCAGTGTTTCTATGGGTACTCCAGTTAGCGTCCATCAGCCACATTACTTCACTACTGGCAGTTATAAAATGACCCCCTGTATGAGAGTGGTCCCTGCAATAGACCTGGTGTGCTCAGACCCACCCAGGGCCCTGAATGAATAAAATACTTAGTAATTAGTTTTGTTTAACCAGAGCTGTTTTTTTGAATAAATAAATTATATACATAAAGAAATCTGCACCAGCATGCTATACTGGGTGAAAAAAATAAATTTGATTTCCACTTGTGCTACATTGTTTTGATGTTTTTTTTATTATTACAGTATCAAAATCTACGTCCTCACCACTTTTTTTTTGTTTAAAAGTGCAGACATTAGATAGACAGATAGATAGATACTTTATTAATCCCAAGCAGAAATTCATACTCCAGCAGCACCTTACTGATACAAAAAACAATATTATTCCCTGTTTATGCATTTAGTCCACACTACCCCAGCGTTTTTAAACCCTGATAATGGAGACTTTTGAAAGCGCTCTCCAGAGCCGTATACTTTTAAAAACGTCAGCTCGGTGGTGCAGTGTGGATGGATGAAAATTCAGTTCTTCAACTAAATCAACCTTGTCCATGCTTATTATGTGACTCCTTCCTGATTGGATTCTGCTTATTACAACATCTCTTTCCCTGAATGGCCATTCCTTATGGAAGAAAAGCACATTTCAACATAGAGGTGTTGCTTTCCATGGCGTTTGTTGTGTTGCTTACCTGTATGCAGCTAAATTGTGTTTTATACAGTTTGAAAGCTGCATGTGTGGTTTGAAAGCTGCATAGGAAAATAATTTACCAGCCCTTACAGTTTTGGGATAAATCCCATGACCGGCAATGTTACTGTTCCTTCAAGGATTTTTCCTCTGATGTGTATATGTCAAGTGTAGGCAAGCAACTATGCAATATTTCTGTCATTTTAGTATTGAGTGAGATGAATTTCATAAATTATCTAAAAATGGCTTAAAATCTTCTTGAGTTTGGCTTAAAAATGTGGTTGGTTTAAAAACACTTCTTTTAAATGAAACAATAGCAGTGTGTTATATCATAATTAGTTTCTTCACTGCTTCAATAAAGTTTTATTAAACAACTATCCATCTTTAATCCACTTAATTATTTTAATTAGTCTTTTCCTAACAACAAATTATGCTTATGGGCAGTGCTTTTACAAAGTGATTAGCACTGCTGCTTCATAACTTCAGATTACAGCCTGGTCACTGTCTGTGTGGACTCTGCACATTACTGCTTTGCCACTGTGGGTTTACGCACAAGGCCACACTACTTGTGGTAGGTTAATTGGTAAGTCTAAGTGTGTCCTGCAATCAACTGGTGTCCCATCAAGAGTTGGTCCCAGCCTTGACTTCACTGTTGGCAGGCCGGCTGCAGCTCCCTGTGACTTTGAAATGGAATAATGGAGTTTAAAAGTTATTAAACACGTACAAAATATCACAATCAATAAAGTAAAAATGCTTATTGAAACTTTTTCATTGGTCAGTTTAATTCTGTAGATGTGGGGATGTAAATTAAAATGCAACAAAATAAGCAAACCATAGCTTGAGTTTACAGATGTACAGGTCCAGCATAAAGTCAATATGCTCAACCCAACATATATATATTTGGGATGTTGTAGGAAATGAGTGCATTTTATAAAACTCAAATTGGGAAGAGTGAATAAAGTTAATGCACACGTTTGCCCATCTGTAATGAGGCTCACGACTTTATATGTTTTTTGTAAACTGATTCTTAGACAATCTAAATTCTAAAGGAAAAACTCCTTAATGTGGATTCTTTTGTCAAGTCTATTTTGATCAAAATATGGAGCATCACAGATCTGTTTTCTGGTATTTAATTATCATAAAACATTAGACATTATTTCCAAGATTTCATAATTCATTTTCTCTGGTTGAAGAGTAAAAATTAGGAATTCAGACATATAGATACACATTTCACATTACCTCAAGTTATGATATACTTAAGAAAAAGAAAATGACTTTAACATAGCTGCCCAGTAGTTAACATTTGAGTTTATTGGTTTTACAGATGGGAAATAAAGGATTTAAAAAGCATATCTGTCTGTAATATGCATGATTTAAAAGCAACAAGAAAGAGTACACATAGCTATTCTTCTTTTCTGAATAACTTTCATTATTGATCCCAACTCTAGGTTGGACTTTTTAGGAAATCTGGGGTCAAATCCAGGATTCAAGCTTTAAGACAAATGAACGAGAGCTCCCCTGAGAATGTAAATTACGAAGATCAGTCAGCCTATGATGTAGCTGACATGGTGAAACAGTTTTTCAGAGACCTTCCGGAGCCCCTTCTTACTAGCAAACTGGGCGAAACTTTCCTTCATATCTATCAATGTAAGTAAAATGTTATCTATATACAACTCGTCCAGCCTTTATTAGCAGATGGTCGGTCGGTCGGTCTGTCTGTCTGTCTGTCTGTCTAACACAAGAGTGTTGGTGAACCAGCAGGCCCCTGTTTAATCCAGAGGAAAGGTTAGAAATAAACAGGATGCTCAAAACAAGAAAGCAAAGCTTTACTTCTGAGTGTTCTGTCTCGGTTGCTGGTAGTCAATAAACTAACCACCTCCTTCTAGTCCCAGCTGGTTTTGTAGTGCTGATTTCCAGAAGTGGCGGGTCCTAGTGAAGTGACATCACTCGCCTTCCATTTGAGGTTCCCCTAACCAGCAGATGGAAAGACAGATTGTGTTAACAAGAGCACCAACTCTAGGCCCGGGGTGGTAATGCTTACCTGCATAGAGTAAAGAGGATGCCTTCTAATCACACATGCCTGACACTATCTACCTATTTATCTGTCATTTAGTGCCTTTCATTATTACATCTCTCTATTATATAGTGCGTTTCACTTGTATCTGTTTTTTTTTTTTGTTACATTAAAATAGCGACAGTTGAGTCTCAGGGGGTATGGTATTGGAATGTTGAGTCTGAAGTGATGGATATGTAATTCTTTTTTGCCTTGGGGTGAGGGATGTATATTTTTCAAAGTCTGGGGAGAACGGATACTCATTTTCTTTGCATATCAATCACATGGTTTTTCATAATTGCAGAAGTTGATTATCGAAGATCTCGAAAACTAAAATGTCTATACATGTTTACATGTTTACAAGCACTTTGAGCTACTTTTTGTATAAAAATGTGCTATAAAAATACTGTAAATGTTGTTGTTGTTTACATAGAGACCAGTTACCAATCATTCATGTGTATTATTCATTTTACCTCACCATTACTGTAGCGCATATATAGGTTGAGTTAAATGTATATTTATCTGATATAAATGCATGTATATTACATTATCTTGAAGTCAGTAAGTAAAGATTATTAAATACAGTATTAGAATGAAACGTTTAAATGTGGCATCCTTTTGTTCCTAACACAACACCCGGTCCATATCAGTAGAGATATCCAGCAGGATTTTTTTCTCACTGAGATCTGATGTGTTTTCAAAGTGTTCCTTTAATTTTTTTGAGCAGTTTATATATATATATATATATATATATATATATATATATATATATATATATATATATATATTCACGGCATTCGAAGTCTGTGTCACAATCTGATTGTATGGGTGGTTACCTACCAGGTAACGCTTGTGGTTGGCCAGCAATCTGCTAACATCCGCCACGGTGCCCTCAGTTTGTGAGGAGCAGATCATAGAATGGTTGAAATAGTTTACTGTCAAATAAATGCAAAGAGTACGCGACACGTGTTTCGCCCTCATTCTGGGCTCATCAGGTGTACACACTCAACTGCACTCCCTCTCGGGAATCGAACCTCGGACGTCAGCGCCAGAGGCGATGCCCCTAACGTTGCGCCACGGCATGTGGTTCGTTTATTTTGACAGCATGTAGATCGGGGTAATTACATTCACGGCATTCGAAGTCTGTGTCACAATCTGATTGTATGGGTGTATATATATATATATATATTCTCATATTGCTGTGTTTGATGTCATTTTAGCACAGTATTCCTTCTGTAGATGGACATACATGATAACAGCAGTTCAGGATGACTCAAAAATAAATGAAAAAGCAGAAAAATGTCATTTGAATGATATACAATATTCAATTATATAGTTCTTGTATTTTTTGCTAACCAAGATTTAAACAATCCTTTCAAGCATAATGAATTTTCTATTTTTGAGATAATGTTTATTATTGATTTTTGATTAATAAGGTGTTACTCTGTGAGTAATACCAGGAGACAGACTGCAGCCATGCTAGCATTTCATACTCTGATGACTGGCCACTCCATAAGAACACTCTACATGACACTCATTAGAATGGTACCCTTTGAGTCATTAATTCAGTAATGGTTTATGATAAAAAGCCACAGTCTCCTAAGCTTGTCTGGTGTGGTTAACCTCAGAAATTAGAGCTGGGCATGTCTGAGAAAGTTTTGTTTTTTTTGCCATGAAGATGTGCCCAAGGACCAGAGGCTTCAGGCTGTCCAAGCGGCTATTATGCTGATGTCTGATGAAAACCGAGAAGTACTGCAGACTCTGCTGAGTTTCCTGAATGAAGTGACATCTGTCGAGGAGAACCAGATGACTCCTATGAACATTGCTGTTTGCCTGGCTCCATCACTCTTTCACCTTAACATACTCAAGAAAGAAAATCTGTCCCCACGGTATGCTTTTTTTTTTCTTCTTGGTCAAAGAATGAACACCCATAACATTTGAATTTTTCATATTTTTGGTAGCCTTATATTTCAGTATAAAAAAGGCTTGTAAACAATCTCTTATTGTAAGAGTTTTCCTGACCAGGGTTAGTTCACATCTTCTGCTCAGTGCTGCCAGGTTAGGCTGTGGCCCCCCACAATTGAATTGATAATGTTATAAGATGATCATACAAGCAAACTGTGCGTCTGACTAAAAAAAGATTCATGCATTAATTTGCTTAAGTTCTTCTTCCACCCAACATTCTGAATTTATGAATCATGAGTGGGTGAGGTGGCACATCATAGTAATAATTAAACAAAACAAAAGCTAAACTAAAGGGATTTCTGAGATGTAAAAAAGGCCACAGAGTTCTTTCCTGCGTAACAAACTACAAAACAATGAAACCTCAACTGTTATATGTTTAGTATTCCATAGTTTTCCTGCACAAAGAGCCTCACAACTGCTCCACAAAAAAACAATAGCAAAATCTGGTGTTCTGCAGGTTATTTAACGGTATGTAGTGCCCCCAAAGGTCTGTAGACGTTTGGAATGATTTGAAGAGTGATTTATTTGAATATTGGTCCTTAAAAGTAACATACTCAAGGTATGTTTTTACATGTATTATAAGTCACACCTGCAAATACTTTAAAGACAGGTTATAAATATTCTCTGTGCTATTAAGATTGTTTGAGTTAATTTTGCAATATAGGCTTAAATCATTTTAGGTTAGCTTCTGCCTGCTTTGTACTTCTATTTGAGATTCATTTTTTTGCCTATTCTATCACATTTCTGGGTTACCTGGCTCTCATTTATGGATCACAAATTATAGGTATGCCTTAGAGTCATGATGTGGTTGAGGTCAGATAACACATCATTTAGGAGAGAAACAAATGAACCTAATTCAGTCCGTGTTTCACATTATGTCACTCTACTCACATGGGATTGACAAACTTCTCAAAACGGAAAGAAAGTGAGCACAGTTAAGTACAGACAGAAGCTGCACGAAGCCAGCAAACTGAAACAGAGAGTATAAATTGAACCTTCAGCAGGACAAGCTGCATTGGTGTGACTCGAGAATAAATCAAATGAATGTTTTTGCTTGACCCACTCAGCTCCATTGTTATCTCTTAAGAATTACAAATTTCAGGATTTATGAGGCAAACTCCAGTCAGCTTAAGAGAGCTAACTAGTGCAATGAGTGTTCATTACCTTCAAGCAGAGTACAAAACTGGTGACAAGATCACAGGGAGCTGCAGCCTTTTTTTTTTAATACTGTACTATTTTCTGTCTTCTGTGCAGTGATAATGACCAATATATGGCCCTCTTATTAGGGAGGCACTATTACGGCAGCTAATTCATCTGCCAAGGAACCTTCTCTTTACAGAATTTTTGATGTTTTTATCACAATAGGGTAATGCAGAAAAAATATGCAACAGGCAAGCCTGACCAGAAAGACCTAAATGAAAACCTGGCAGCCACACAGGGACTGGCTCATATGATCATGGAGTGTGATAGACTTTTTGAGGTGAGAACATTTTCATTTATTCCTAATGAGGACTGGGTATATTATTTCCTGCTGTGCAGTCTTCTAAAGAATCCTGACAAAAAGGGCATTACATTTGTTTTTTATCTTACTTTTTCTTTCAGATTCCTCATGAAATGGTGACTCAGTCACGGAATTCCTATGTGGAGGCAGACATCCATGCATTAACAATGGAGGAGCTGGGCAAACAGTTGGAAGAAGAAGGAAGAGGAACCTATCAGAGTTATCTGGAAAACCTTATCCAGGCCGTCTTTAAAGAAACAAGAGAGAAAAACAAAGCATGGGTGTCCTGTTCTAGTGCAAACAACACAGAAATTGCTTATAAAAAGGTACTTCACCCAGTAGGCTGACTCAACCTTGACTTTCATTTGGTGAAACATTTATTGTAGTGAGTACAAAATGTCAATTTTTGTGGGACTTGTAATTGTCTGTTCCAAACAACCTGGATGAATTGTTGACTGTTTAAAACAATTACAAGGCATACTAAGCATGCGTTGTTGTGTTTGGTTAGAACAACCAAAATCTATGAAAAGAGTACTATTTTTGTGTTTTCAGACAATGGTGTAATAGGCAGGATTCAGGCATGGAGAGTTTATTTTTCTCCTACTGATTATTGTTCGCAGTAAGGAGACCTGGGTTCGCTTCCTGTGTCTGCATGGGTTTCCTCCCACAGTCCAAAGACATGCAGGTTAGGTGCATTGGCAGATCCTAAATTGTCCCTAGTGTGTGTGCTAGGTGTGTGAGTGTGTGTATGCGTGTGCCCTGCAGTGGGCTGGCGCCCTGCCCAGGGATTTGTTTCTGCCTTGCGCCCTGTGTTGGCTGGGATTGGCTCGAGCAGACCCCCATGATCCTGTGTTAGGATAGAGCGGGTTGGAGAATGACTGACTGACTGATTATTGTTCCATCTGTTTCAATACCTCTCATTCAAGGAAAATGTAACAATTATTTGTTAAGGCGAAAGTAACAAGAAAAGTGCTTTCTTTATGTTCAGATAGCAATCAGTCACTCCTCTAATTGTATTGTTTAGTAATGTCACTGATAAATAATGAGGTAACAATTCATTAAAGAAACACATTTACAATAAATACTTGCAGATGTGGTGGCTTGGTTAAGACTACCAAAGTATAAATCCCTTCATTTACATTGCATTCATTCCATCAGAATTCATTTCTGGCTCAGTGCTTGCTTTTTAAACATTTTTTTTTTGTTTTGTAACAAAGCACTGAAATTATCATTCCACAGCTATAAATGGAAGAGCGGACAATACTTTTTAATGAAATGGGTAACAATAGTTCACCCATGAGTCCACTTTCAAAATTGCTATATCCAGCTATGGGTTAGTGGTTGGCCAAGGTGAGAAATAAAAAACGATATTGAGCATCTGTGTAAAACCGAGCATGAGGACAGTCAATAAAATATATCTGATTGCGAGAGCACACTTTAAAATTGTACAAACTGCGACATCTCTAAATCCACAGTGTTTTTTTCAAGGTTGGTGATGGTAATCCATTGAGGCTCTGGAAAGTTTCTGTTGAAGTGGAGGCACCGCCATCTGTAGTCCTAAACCGGGTGTTGCGCGAACGCCACTTATGGGATGAAGACTTGCTTCAATGGAAGGTGATTGAGACATTGGATAAGCAGACTGAAATTTACCAATATGTCCAAAATAGCATGGCACCTCACCCCAGCAGGGACTTTGTGGTGCTAAGGTAAGTGTAAATATGTTCATTTTACTCTTTTATGTCTGACAGATAACTAGATTTCAAACAAAAGTAAAGCAAGTTCTGTACTGCTGACAGCCCTGCAGAATGCCTTATAGTTGTAATGCTTTAGGGCAGCCTGATGGCACAGTGGGTAGAGCTGCCAGGTGTGACTTGCATTGCTAGTCACCGTCTGTGCAGAGTTTCTTTGTGTCTTTATGGATTTTACTTTGGGGTCTTTGTTTTCCTATCACATCCGAAACAAGTGTGTGAAGTTTTAATTAGCAGAGCTAAACTGGCCCTGTATGGGTATCCCAGTAATGGCCTAATATTATGTTCAGGGTAGGTTTGTGCCTTGCATGAATTAAGTTGTAACCCACCGTGACCCTCAATTGGATTAAGTCAGTGGAGAATGTTTTGTGTGGATTTAGTGAACTTTGGGGAATTTCCTAATGTTTTGATTACCTGCCAAGGAGGGAAACCAAAACCAGCTCTAAAAATCTTATGATATTTTTAATTTAGCAAACAGACACGATATAAAATGATGAAGAACAGCTTAATACCATTTTGGTCAGATGGAATAACTAAAATAAAGTCTACATATTTGTGATTCCATTTTTTAAAACCGCGGATCAACTGTCAGGCTTGCTTGGTTGTAGCATACCAAATATCTGTCCTTCCAGCTGCATTATCCATTTTCAGTTTATGTGGTGCTACATGGGCAGCAGAAAAGAATCGAGCCAGGATGGGGTACTAGTCGGTCTCCGTGTCCACTCATTTACACCAATTTGGAGTCAGCATGCAAATATATAGAAAAGATCAACTTACACTGAAGGAATCCTACCTAGGAATTGATCAATTTTCCAAATATGATGAGATGACAAGGCTGTTACTCCTACTGGGACAAAGACTCCGTTATCCTGACCTGCATGCCTTTGGGGTGTGGGGGGGGGGGAGAAAATAGGAAATCTGGAGAAAACATCCTGTAGAAAGTGGGAAAACACGCAAACTCCCCAAAGACCTGAAGATGACAGGCAGTAGCCGCTAACCCATGGATTACCATACATCCATCGATCTTCTGAACTAACGTAATCCAAATTTTAGGGGATTGGAAAGCCAGTTAATGTCTCAGTAGCTATGGGTGCAAGGCAGGAGACGCCACACTCACTAATTCAGTGCAATTTTGAGTTGAAAAATTAATGTCAAAGTATGTCTTTGGGTTGTAAGAAAAATTTGGTTTGAGCCCAGTTGCCCTGAAGTTGTGAGACTACCTTGCTGTCAGCTACAGATGTGCTACATTTTAACATTTAGATCTGAAAAAGCAACAAAAGCCTAAAATATTGTATTCATGAAAATTGAATAGACAAATAATATATACAATGATAATATATTTCTACCATTTGAATTGGTTTATTTATTAAAAGTAAAATGGTTTAATCAAGTCAGTGGGAAACTGAACTTGGGACCATTTTCCGGTCAGAGATCCGTAGATAATAAGTGGACAATGTGAGTTTGTCTTGTTCTACAATGCTCTTTAGTTTCATTGTGGTGTCACATAAGTTTAGTTTATGAAAAGGAAATCACACAGCCACAGCTTTATCAACAAATTGTAATCACAGAATCAAAAATAAAACAAAAGATGATTGTACAGTGACATTCTCAGGACTGGTCGGTTATTTAGTTTCACTTCCTGACAGTAAAGCTCATTCATATTCATCGTTTTGGTGCATAGATCTTCACAGTTCAGTAATTTCCGTTTATCAATGAATTTCAACAAGGAAAGGAAAGCAGATTTTCTGATGATATTAATGTTGGCATCCAATTAGGGACTGGATTTTAGACCTGTGACCTCCTTGAGAAAGCTTTGTAATCAAACATCTCTGTATGCTGACTATTCTGAGATAACTGTAAAGCCGGGGTCATGTAGAAGCCACATGGAAAACAAAGCACCGATACACCAGGGTCAGTTTTGAGGAGAGTGTTGGAACATTTTCCTGATGATCTGCATTATTCCCTAACAGTTAGATCACAATTGAAGATCCACCTTTTCTCTGTTCCCCTATTCCCCTGTTTCGACTCACTTAATCCATTTCAGAAAGGTGTGTCTTTGGGGTCTTGGCAGCACTGATTGTTCACCCCCCTGCTTAGTGACTGATTTCTTTTGTGGTTATTACCGTGTTTCCCCGAAAATAAGACCGGGTCTTATATTAATTTTTGTTCCAAAAGTTGCAGTAGGGCTTATTTTCAGGGGAAATCTGATATTTATTCATGTACAATAATATACATTTATCCAAATACAGTCATGTCTTCTGGAATATCGTCATAACTCTCCACATTCAAACCCTGAATTCCAGCCTGAATTTCTTGCTACTCCAGCCGTTTTTAGGATCCTCCAGGACTGATGTGCGTGCTTCGATGTTTGATGAATGGTTCGATGTGGTGAGGCAAAATGTCTTTGTAGTGCTTTTATATTCAATCGTCCCATTATCCCCAAAGTAATGACATTTTAAAAATTTGTTATTTTAAAAGTCTCACATACCATCTTCTGTGCCGTCTTTTTTTTTTTTTTTACCTTACAATACCATCAGAATGTACGGCGGTGTATTTGAGCCACAGAGAAAAAAAAGTAAAGAACATAATGAAAATACCTATTTTGTGATTAAAGTGGAAATTTCAGCTTTAAACTCGAAATGTCTACTTTAACTTCGTAGTTTACTTTATCATTAAAGTAGACATCGTAAACGTCATCCCAGTTGTTAAATTGCTACTGGGGATTCCTCCCGAGCTGACAGCAGTGGCAAGCAGCATCACCATACAGAACAGATTACATTTTTGATATTGCAGCTCTCTGCACATTTAGAATTCTTAGATTTATACTTGATATCACTTTCATGATGAAATACATTAAAATATGTATGTTACATTTACAGATAAATTGTTAACTTTGTTTAAATAATGAATACTGTTAAAAGTTACACATATGGGGTCGCAGAGCAGTAGCACTGCTGTCTCGCAGTAGGGAGTCACGTCCCTTGTGATCCCTTGTGATCCCTACCTGGAGTTTGCATGTTTTTCCTGGTGGGTTTCCACAGTGTGCTCAGTTTTCCATCCAAAGACATGAAAGTTTGGAACTTGGTGACGCTAAAAAGACGCCAGTGTGTGTGAGTGCTTGTGTTCACCTTGCGATGCCTCGTCCAGGGATTTTGTTTCTGTTTTGTGCTGATGCTGCTGGAATGGGCGCATCCCCGAATTGATGGATGTAATTGATGGGCGCCTTACTTTTCAGCTGATGATCGTGACTAGGGCTTATTTTTGGGGCAGGGCTTATATTACAGAGCACCCTGAAAATCATGCTAGGTCTTATTTTCGGGGAAACACGGTAGTTATCCATTCCAAGCCTCTCCATACTCACTCAGCATTGTATTAGCTTTACTGTGCTGCTGGTATTTACACACATAACAGAAAACATTAATGCATCAGTGAGTTCCTTTTTAGTTTTAACATTAGACCATGCTTTTAAAGTCTATTGAGACAGTGATTTCCCCCTGGATCAATAAAGTATCTATCTATCTATCTATCTATCTATCTATGAAAACCCTCCTATGTCATACATTTAAAATAAATATTTAAATCATTGGTGCAACTTTAGTTTAGGTACTGCAAAAACACATCGATTTCCCGTTTCCTCTTATGTAACAAGACCTCAACAAAGGCTTCTTTTGGTCTTCATAACACTTATAAATCATCAGTGGATGGGTTATTCATCTCTGTGCAGTGTGGCATATCTGACATGATGGTAACATTATTTGTTAATATGAAGGATTCACAGGTCTTATACTAAAAATGTAATATCAAGAGAAATGTGTCTCAGTAAGCCACCTCAGACCTCCCCAAGGTGAAGTCGCATTGCAGAGATGAATAAACACGTTACTGATGTTTTAAGTGTTATGAAGACCCAAAGTTGTGTTTGTTAAGGTCTTGTTACATAATGGTAAATGAGTAATAGATGAAAAATGAAACATTAAAATTAAAAATAACTATAATGGCTGAGGTGAAGCTTGTCACAGTGTGAGAAGGCACAATGCAGTCTAATGGCTATAGACACCTCTAAGCACACCAGCTGAGGTGGCTAAAGGCACTCTAAGACAAAATATCATAGCAAGGGTGAGCATGATTAGTCATTGTGGCTGCTAATTTCACTTCGGTTTCTTTTATTTTACTGTATGCAGAGAGTCTAAGGCCAGTTCTGTAACAGAGTGAATTTATTTATAAATGAATTACTACAGTCTTTCCTTTTACTTCTAGGTCCTGGAGGACTGATCTGCCCAAGGGTACCTGTGTCATGGTAGCCATTTCCATCGACCATGAAGAAGCCCCTCCAATTGGTGGAGTAAGGGCAGTTGTTCTGGACTCCCAGTATTTATTAGAACCCTGTGGCTCTGGCAAATCCAGGCTGTCTCATGTGTGCCGAGTCGATGTAAAGTGAGTATCCTAGGGAGATGTTAAGATTGTCATTAGGACTGAAAACAGTAAATGTGAAATCTAAAAAAAAGCTGCTTATTCGTGTTACTCCGCTGCAGAATGCCTCTTCTGAGAACTTGAACCGCAACCGTACATTTTCTATCACAAATCACAAAGCCCAGACAAATGAGTGGCTTAGCTGTTTATCGTCGAGGCACAATTTATCAATGACAAACTGCAGTGACTTCCGTGACATACTTGAATGTACATCATTCACTGTAAGAACATGTTAAATGAGACATACAGTATATGATAATTCAATCAAAGATGTCAGGCTTTTCACAGTTTTCATTTCTTTTAAACACAGTAACCGCCTTCCCATTTACATTTTCAATTCCCATACATTACAATGACTCGGATCACAATGCATGATTGTGCTCTTTAATAAAGAGTTAAGGCAGTATTGAAAACAAAAAAAGACAAAACTTACTAAAATCATCTTGCACATCCAAAGCAGTAGGTTAAAATAGGGTTTGCTTTTACTGTTTTAAAAAGGTTATATTTTATTTTGTGCTGTTACTTAAAATATTTAAAAAGTTCAAAATGTTTAAAATTAAAAATACAGGTGTGTACAAGACACAACAAAATAATAACTGTATTATTGTACAGCTTAATTCGCTGCAGCACCCCAGGGGTGATGTCAAAGCCAATTTTACTGAGAGCTAAATTAACTCAATCACTGAGTAGAACAAATGATCTGATGCAAAAAAAAAAATAAATAGAAAAGTACGTGCATGGAATGAAAATAATAAATAACTTAAGAAGTTAGGATAAAGGCAGAAGTCAAGTTGTCCTTCCACAAACCCTCCTTTATTTATCTTCATAAGTCACATATCTGGTGTCCATACCTCAGTTTATGCTGACACCACATTTAGACAAATCATTTTGTCATGTAAGCAAGAGGCAAAACGAAATAAATATGAATTCCATTCAGCATTCATTATGTTTTTATGAAGTTGATTTTTTTGAAAAACATTTTGTAACATGGGCGGCACGGTGGCGCAGTGGGTAATGCTGCTGCCTCGCAGTTAGGAGACCTGGGTTCATTGTCCAGGTCCTCTCTGCGTGGAGTTTGCATGTTCTCCCTGTGTCTGTGTTGTTTTCCTCCGAGTGCTCCGGTTTCCTCCCACAGTCCAAAGACATGCTGGTTAAGTGCATTGGTGATCCTAAATTGTCCCTAGTGTGTGCTTGGTGTGTGCTTGGTGTGTGTGGCGCCCTGCCCGAGGTTTGTTTCCTGCCTTGCGCCCTGTGTTGGCTGGGATTGGCTCCAGCAGACCCCTGTGACCCTGTGTTGGGATATAGCAGGTTGGATAATGGATTGATGGATGGATTTTGTAACATCCGGCATTAACAAAAATAAAATAAGTGTTGAATAATAAACCAATTCAAAAGTAATGTACTGTCACACTTTTGAAACGATATTAAACTTTATACAGGGCTATTCAAAATGGAAGAGCAGATTTCAAAAATTTATTTTAAACAAACTGTATGACACAGAAACACATTCCGCACATCACCAGATAGATGAAAGTTCAAAGTTTGGTCGTATGGTCCTTGAGGTTGCATGCACTCGACATGAGCACCATGTGTAGCGCGACAAACATCAGACCAGTAGACCATTTCTTGGCACACATGAGTCAACTGGTCCCTTGTTACTGAATTCACAGCTTCCTCAATTCGATGTCGCAAATCCTGAAGATTAGCGAGTACAGGTGGAACAAACACTCTTTCTTTAATGTACCCCCATAGATAAAAATCGCAGGGGGTAAGGTCTGGAGACCTGGGAGGCCATAGACGATGAGCAAGATCTTGTTGTCCACCTCTTCCAATCCATTGTCCTACAATGGTGTCATTCAGGTAACACCGGATCTTGTGGTGTTGTCACCATTTTACTATAAACGAGAAACACTGCTCGGTGGCATTCACTGGTACTTTTAGGCAGGCTTTTAAACTTTGAACTTTCTTCTGTTCAGTGATGTGCGGAATATCTTTGTCTTATACAGGATGTTTGAAATAAATTTTTGAAATCTGCTCTTTCATTTTTAATAGCCCGGTATTGCAAACATGGAATTTTCACTGTGCGTATAATTACTCCTAACAGATGATTTTTTTACTTTCTTACATTGACATTTATGGTCACGTGCACAGAGTACAGTGAAATACTCAGTTGCGTGAATGACTGCTCTGTTAATTCTGCATATGCCGATAGCCATTCCATTGCAGTTTAGATGGAGTGATATCATAGGCTCAAAGTTTGTTATAATTCAGCTGAATTCACTTAGAAAATCACAGCATTCTAAAAACAATCGAGTTCTGGGTGACATCGGTTTAGAATTGGCAGGCGATGGAACAAAAATCATAAAATTAGCCAAGGTCATTATCAGAAAATAAAAAAATAAAAAGTTATACCAACAAAACCAAGGACATGAAACCAGAATCGTAGTAGAGATAAGAGAGCAAGAAGATCAGAAGCCTGAAGAGGTTCTTGTAACCAAAGCTGAAACAAAAAATATAAGCTACAGTCAAACACAAAGGGAATTGTAGTTAGAAAATCCAGGAAACAGTGCTAAACGAGAGCTAAGTGTTGATAGTGAGTATCCACAAACTAAAATCTACAACAATAACCTTTATACCTTTGATGTCAGACTAGGCACAATTCCACTTCACCATACCAACCAACTGCTCTGCTACCATATTAACAAAACCCACAAAATGGCAGCACCCATAAGGTATTTGTTTTTTAACATTGTTGAAAAGGTGTTTATATGTAAAAAAATGTAACTATTTACTATGTGTTACTTGGCCTCCCAAGCCCCCTAAGTGATGCCCTGGCTACTTTTAAAGGCCTGGGAACAGCTGCTAAAAAATTAAAAATACAAGTCACACCATGACAGATCAAAACGCCACCACTGCAGTGATAGTCCTCCACACAGACTGACACATGGCGTGTTCTGCTATGCCCTTGTTCATTGTGTTGCAGAACAGTGCAACAAACTCACAGCCATGCACGATAATCACTGTGAGTAAACGAGAACATATAGATTGATGCAGCAGCCTCTATTGACCTGAGGTGAGGCTACATAAAAATAAAATAGCGACCTCGAACACCACAAAGCCCCCATTTTTAGGATGCTGTTCTGTAAGTGTTAGTATTTTAATGCTGTTCATCTCATTTTAATTTTAAAAGACCAGAGCTTCATCTGTCTTAATGGAGTTATATTTTAGAGATGACAGAAAAAACAATTAAAATAAATAGAAAATAATATGAAATCCAAAATGCACACAACCTTAAAAACTTTGTCTAGACCAGGGGTGGGCAATGTCGGTTCTGGAGAGCCGCAGTGGCTGCAGGTTTTTGTTCCAACCCAGTTTCTTTATGAGAAGTCAATTATTGCTGATTAAGCATTATTGCTTACGTGACATTTTGATGCTTCATTTTAGTGGTCTGGGCGGCACGGTGGCGCAGTGGGTAGCGCTGCTGCCTCGCAGTTGGGAGACCTGGGGACCCGGGTTCGCTTCCCGGGTCCTCCCTGCGTGGAGTTTGCATGTTCTCCCCGTGTCTGCGTGGGTTTCCTCCGGGCGCTCCGGTTTCCTCCCACACTCCAAAGACATGCAGGTTAGGTGGATTGGCGATCCTAAATTGGCCCCAGTGTGTGCTTGGTGTGTGGGTGTGTTTGTGTGTGTCCTGCAGTGGGTTGGCACCCTGCCAAGGATTGGTTCCTGCCTTGTGCCCTGTGTTGGCTGGGATTGGCTCCAGCAGACCCCCGTGACCCTGTGTTCGGTTTCAGCGGGTTGGGAAATGGATGGATGGATGGATTTTAGTGGTCTTGTTTGTTAAGGTTCCCCACCCTTTAATTGCTTATTTCAATCTTGAACAGCTGCATTCACTGTTTTAATGGCTCCTTATTAGCAATAAGATGTAAATGACAATCTAACTTGTTTCCATTTACATCTCTGTGGGTTCATCATGCACTGTTTGATTTAATAAACACTTTACAGTAAAATGTGACAGACTGAAAATCAAACATTTTAGGCTTCAAATCATTTGGGATGACATCCTTGGAAAGGAAAAAAATGTACGATATAAGAACCTTACATTGCAGACTAACAAGCCATAGAATTAAATAAGGTCAAAGACTGGCAAGGATTGGTTTCTAATTAAGCAGTTGGGTTGGAATGAAAACCTGTAGCCACTGTGGCCCTCCAGGACTGACATTGCCCACCCCTGGTCTAAACAAATCAAATTTAATATGTTAAAGCATTGTTTATGGCAGTTATTTTGTCGCTTTTGTACAAAATAGTTGTTTGGAATCTTTCACAACATACTGTATATTACAAAACACACTGAGAAACAGAAAAAAAAGAAAATCGAACTCTTTACTCCACTAGTTGTTGTACCCGTTGAATCCACTCCAAGGTCACAAGGGGCTAGAGCGCGTCTCACGATTGTTAATCACAAGGCACCACAGGGCACGTTCAGATACATGTGAGGCCAATTCAGAATCAACAATGAGATTTCAATCTTAATGGCCTAACAAAATTATTTCTATTAAATCACACCAAAAGGAAAATTAGTTATTTGATATGATATGTTTTCATGTTTGGTGCTAGATAAATTTAATGCTTAGCCAACAATAATTGCATTTAAGGTAACATCCTGAGTTTTCAAGTGTGTATGAGGCATCGTTTAGGGCCTAAATCATTCTAATAATGCATGGACTCCCTACTGAGCCAGACACCCCCTACTCATGGAGATGAACACAGTCCTTAGTGAAATGCATACACTGCATCCTGAAACACATGCACTGTGTACTGAGATGAGCCTACCCTGTACTGCTGAAGCACAAACACGATGTACTCAAACCTTTACACTGTCCAATGAAACTCATGTATTGTATATTTAGAGAGAGGAGCGCACTCTATAGTGAAACACGTGCACTGCATATTAAAATGCATTTATTGTATATTGAGATGGCAGCATGGTAGTGTAGTGGTAGCGCTGCTGCCTCACACTAAGGAGACCAAGGTTCATATCCCAGGTCGTCCCTGCGTGGAGTTTGCATGTTCTCCCTGTGTACCTGTGAGTTTCCTCCGGGTGCTCCACGTTTCCTTCCATAGTCCAAAGACATGCAGCTTAAGTGGATTGGCGACATTACATTGGCCCCCATGTGTGTTTGCCCTACGATGGACTGGCACTCTGTCCAGGGTTTATTTCTACCTTTGCGTCCTACACTAGCTGGGGCAGACCTTGGCGCCTCCCGCAACCCTGTTCAGGACAAAGTAGGTTAGAAAGTGGCTGACTGACTGTATTTTGAGATGAATATTCTCTTTACTAAAATGCCTAGACTATACACAGTAATCCCTCCTCCATCGCGGGGGTTGCGTTCCAGAGCCACCCGCGAAATAAGAAAATCCGCGAAGTAGAAACCATATGTTTATATGGTTATTTTTATATTGTCATGCTTGGGTCACAGATTTGCGCAGAAACACAGGAGGTTGTAGAGAGACAGGAACTTTATTCAAACACTGCAAACAAACATTTGTCTCTTTTTCAAAAGTTTAAACTGTGCTCCATGACAAGACAGAGATGACAGTTCAGTCTCACAATTAAAAGAATGCAAACATATCTTCCTCTTCAAAGGAGTGCGTGTCAGGAGCAGTGACTGTCACAGAGATAGAGAGAAAAGCAAACAGATCAATAGGGCTGTTTTTCTTTTAAGTATGCGAAGCACCGCTGCACAAAGCTGTTGAAGGTGGCAGCTCACACCCCCTCCGTCAGGAGCAGACAAAGTGAGACAGAGTTTGTTTTTCAATCAAAAATCAATACGTGCCCGTCGAGCTTTTAAGTATGCGAAGCACCGTGCAGCATGTCGTTTCAGGAAGCAGCTGCACAAAAGATCACAACGTGAAGATAATCTTTCAGCATTTTTAGACGAGCGTCCATATCGTCTAGGTGTGCGAACAGCCCCCCTGCTCAATCCCCCTACGTCAGGATCAGAGAAAGTCAACGCAAAAGAAAGAGAAAAGTAAGCTGGGTAGCTTCTCAGCCATCTGCCAATAGCGTCCCTTGTATGAAATCAACTGGGCAAACCAACTGAGGAAGCATGTACCAGAAATTAAAAGACCCATTGTCCGCAGAAACCCGCGAAGCAGCGAAAAATCCGCGATATATATTTAAAATATGCTGACATATAAAATCCGCGATGGAGTGAAGCCGCGAAAGGCGAAGCGCGATATAGCGAGGGATTACTGTATTGAAACGCACCCTACACAGAAACACTTACACTGTATGGATAAACGCTATATTGAAATGCACACACTATATCCTGAAGCACTTACACAGTGTATTAAGGTGAATACACTACACTTTGAAATGTACACATTTTACGGTTAAACATATATATAGTATACTAAAACTTACACTGTTTATTAAAATGCATACACTTTACATTTAAACGCTTACTATACTGTGAAATGCATACACTCTTTACTGAAATTTGTCACATGGTTTAATAACTCCAAGTGTGTCATTTGTGCTTGTGAAGAGGAAAATTGGTGGCATATGACAGATTAAAACTCTTTTGGTTTTGATAAATTAAATACATTTAATAAATTAACTAGCAAGATAACCCTCAAATTATCTCAACTACCATAAGAAACTACAAATCCTTGTTTTTGATTTTATTTTAACATCCTGGGTAGATGTTTTTTTCAAACTCTTTTAGTAAAAAGGCAGTGTCACAATAAGTACCTCGGCACACGTGCCTGGTTTTCTGCTATTCTACATCTTTATTCATATAAAAACATTATCCACGTGGAACAGGCACGCGAACACAGCATAGGCTTACCTCAGGAAAAATAGTGCTAAGAATCTTCGATTAAATGTATTATTTCTTGGTCATAAGCATAGCTCAGAAACACAGAAGGAAAACTGGACACACAAAAAAATAGTGCTTTTATGTGTGCTTTGGTACAGCTGGGTTTATTGACATTTTTTATTAAAAATGCATCGCTTTAGAGCACAATATCCTATGGCAAATTAGTGCACCCCATGATGGTAAAAAAATAACATTGGTTTGAACAATATCAAGCTGATCCCTGAAGCTCAAGTAAATACCAAACTACTGCACACACAATTCCTCATTGATTCAAAAATCCCAGCATGTAAAAAGCCGTGAGCCTGTTCAAAACAGAAATTGAATTTAACAGAGTAGCCATTGACGGTATCCTCCTCTCTCTCATACTGTAAATCTGAGAGATCACTGCCAGTAAAGTCGAGGACACTCTCTGTTTAAATGACTATCCAGGAAAAGTGTGTAAAGTATCCCTGTCACGTCATGGTATTTGACACGATCGGCATGCGTTTGTTGCAAATCTGGCTTCTTTCATAAGTCAAGTGTATGAGCATTTCAGGAATGACGCAGCCTTGAGCTTGCAATGTGACACTAGAGAGGACTGAAATGTGTCTCTTGGCCTTGTTTCAGAGGGCGGACATCTGAATGGTACAACAAAGCCTTTGGATATCTGTGTGCTGCAGAAGCTGCCCGGATCAGGAATTCCTTTCAGCCAATAACTACAGAAGGACCAGAAACCAAAATCTAAAGGTGATCCCTTTGGCTGTTTTCCCAACAGAGATAACTACTTTAGACAAGGTGCTTCAGTGTGAGCTGCCTGTGGAGGGGAAATAACTCAAGAATATACAGGAATGTCATCTTCAGCCAGGCCGCTTGCAGATTCATCTAAAAATTGTCTGAAGTGTGCAAGAGACCTTGGGGCCATCTCAAGAGAGGAGCTTCTCCCACTCCTTGCTGCTGAACATAACCTTGTTGTGCATAAATTGTTCCTTTTGTTTTTAATTTTTCTTCTTGATTCCAATCACGAGTGATGTTATTGTGCTTTAAACGTTTACACCTCAGCTAACCATGTGGCTGTAGACATGGCATCTTCAGGCAGGACAATGCATGTGTTCTATAGCTCCTCATCAGTGCATAGCAGACTTCTAATCTGTAGTGTTGCAGATCCGACTTTGTGAACATGAAATAGAGATCTAATGTAGAAAAATACCTCAGATAAACAAGGAGATAGATTAAAGGTACATGGAGTATACTTTACAAAGAGTCGAGGCTAAAGCAAAAGGTTCTTTCAACTGGCTGTACACATTTACGGCCTAGTGTAACGTGAACTACAGTACACCCTGCTCTCCGTCAGCTCCGGTCACCAATGAAATTGATGTGTCTGTCTGATTGTCTTTGGTTGGGTATAGTGTATACCCTTAATGCCCTTTTTTGTTATTATAAATGCTACAATTTTCATTATTATTATTTTTGTTATTATTATTATTGTATCATACAATGTCTAGGACATTATCTGTGCTTTGCACAATAGAGCAATGAAGAGCTTCTGAGAAGCATGTTTATTTTATTAATTTTAAATACAAATCTCTCTATATATAAAATATATATATACTGCATAACTGTATATATTTAATGTTTTGTCGTTTTTGTGTTTGCAGATTTACCTGCACTCTTTGCATATTATATTGTTATCTTATTGACTGCCTAGTATTTCCAATTGTTAAAAGAAAATAAAGGAAAAACAAACATGTAAGCCGGTTTTACTAATTGTGTACAATGTGGTTTGTTTTTAACCCGTGGAGTAATTTAATGTGACGGAGACCCCGTCAGAGGATGTAAATACGTTGTGACTCAGGTGTGAATTTCCTCATGCCGGCTCTGATATACTGGAGGTGTCTGAAGAGTGTGTAGGTCTGCTGTCTACAAGTGCAATCTTTTCAATGATAAAATTAAAGACATGTTCATTGTTAACTTGCAGTGTTTTTGGTGTTGTCTTTGTAAGAACATCCTAGCAAGGAGGTGCAAGCTCAGAAAGTTTTAAGACTAAGCAGTGAGACTAAAGAGAAGTTCCGTCTGGATTTCTGCAAGATTTAGAGACTGTGACCGAACCACTAGGGAGCGTGCCAGCCACCCAACCCGACACAGGCAGGCACACTTATAAAACACGAGTACCTTTATTTTTTGTTTTTTCACTCGTGGAGAGCGTCTTCTCCGTTCCCACGAGCCCACAACAGTCCATGCGCAAATAGCACTCCATAACGCAGGGGTCTCCAACTCCAATCCAGAGGCCTCATGCATAACGATGTGAGTAGAATTCGCACTATAACATGACATAAGCACAAAAGTGGAAATGTGCTTACGCACAAAAAATCCAGATGCATAAATCTGTGCGAATGCCAGCTTCCACGTTCTTTCGCTCCATAAATCCCGGTCAGCGTGAAAAGTAACGCACGTGCACGCGCCTGCTGTCCCGCCCCAACTCCTACCAGAATTACGTCTCTCTGAATATGCAAATCAATATAAATAGCCCTTAAGGTCAGCCTTCTGTGAAAAGACAATTACAAAAGCAAGACGGAAAAAAGAAGAATTTCAGCGAATACCAAGTGGAGGCAAGGAAAAACTTACTATTTGTTGGTTTAAACAGTGATATACACAACAAAAGGAAGTTGATCGAGTGACATAGCGTGTCGTAGAAACTCGAAAGCTCACGTTCACAAAGTCACACGGTGTCCTAAAATAAAAAAGAAGTTGTCACATATCAAAGTCACCGTGAAAAGGCGAGTCGTAGCCCACCGTCTGAGTGTCATATGAAAGTTTATTATGGTACAGAGAAAAAAAAGGCACACAGTGGGGAAAAAGCATGAAATGTCAACTTTAATCTCAAAATTTCCACTTTAATCATGTAGTTTATTTTGTCATTAAAGTAGAACATCATATACTTCATCTTAAAATCGTTTAATTTACTAGTTTCTCAAATCCCATTGTAACTAAAGTAGCACTTCAAATGCTTTGTTCTGTATTTGATCTTCTATGTGTGTGAATCACTACGTGCTTCCAGGCTTTCTCTTCCTCCAACAGGACACAGAATCCATTACATTCGTGATATTACAGCTCTCTGAATAATTAAAATACTGAGATGTATACGTGATATCATTTTCATGATGATAGGAGTTAAAGCATGTTATTAAACATGGGAACACGGTGGCGCAGTGATTGTTCATGTCTCGCGCAAGATTCTTGCTGAGCCATGTGTGACCTGCGATGAAATAATTTATTACAGAAGTACTGTCTCTTTCAAACGTACTAACCTCCAATTCCTATCCTTACTTTTCTTTCTCCAAATACCCAATCGCCACACAATCAGCTCTGTAATAGACGTTAAGCCATCTGTAAGCTTAGAACGCCGATTCATCAAAACTTTTAAGGAACATTGAAATATCTTTGTAGTACATGTTTAATTATTCTATCCATCTGTGCTTCCAGTGTTGCGTCAGCACCAGCAAGAATACAGCATGAGGCAGGAACAATCCCTGAATTAGCTAGCGCTGCGGCACCGTGTATTTAAAGTTAAAGTTGTATTTAAAGTTAAAGTTTTATCTGTATAATAAACATATTTTGCTGCATTTCATCTTTAAAATAATATTGTCATCATATGTAAATACGCACTTTATAAAGTGGCTCAGGTTGTGCAATATTATAACTATCGCAAGTTTACAGTGAGGTAATTGTACTTATAAGTACAAACAGTTCTACAAGGAGCACTTGATGATCTGATTGAGTGCGTTTATAGTTCTTGGGTTGAAACTGTTTGTGAACTGCGAGGTCAGTACAGGAAAGACTGAAGTGTTTGTCGGATGAGAGCAGATCAAATAGCGAATGGCTGAGGCAGTGTGTGCTTGATGCTGTATACTGATAATTCTCTTTCCGATCAGCTGCTGTACAGCTGTGATTCACACTCGGATACAGTGATATAAATACTCCGAGTGGTGCAGTGAGAGTAATATGGAAAAAGATGATCTGCTGTGGCAACCCTTAACGGGAGCAGCTGAAAGAAGAAGAAGAAGGTGCAGTGAGACTAACAACGCTAAAGCAGTTATGGTATTTGGAATAGTTTGACCATTCTGTGGACCATTATATTGTTACAGGTTAATGAAAATCAGATGCATTAAATTAATAAACAATATGCGGCTAATTCTGCGGTGGGTTGGCACCCTGCCCGGGATTGTTTCCTGCCTTGTGCCCTGTGTTGGCTGGGATTGGCTCCAGCAGACCCCCGTGACCCTGTGTTCGGATTCAGCGGGTTGGAAAATGGATGGATGGATATGCGGCTAATTTCAGTGTATTTATAAAGCCACGTCAGGGATGTAGATCTAAAAAAAAGGGTAACCACACAGGAACAGTAGCACTGCTTTGATGCTGGGTGCTGCCAGTCTGCAAAACCGAGCGGAGAACTTGCATACGACAGTGTATGAGCTACCATGGAAATGTGCGTGGCTTTACGCCAAGTTTAGGTTTTATATATCGCGATTTGAACGTGGAAACATTCTAACGCAACATTTTTGTGCGTACACACCATTTATACATGCGGCCCCAGGACTGGAGTTGGAGACCCCTGCCTTAATGCAGTTCTCTTCTTTCTATTCTCTTTACTCTTTCTCCTCCACTCCTCCTTAGCAAGCTTTGTCTTCCTACTTCTCATCTCTGGCTTAAGAAGTAGTGTGCTGCAGCACCCCCTGGCGGCGCCCACGGATCCCAACAGGGCTGAAACTAACCAGCCTGCGTATTCTTGGACATGTTCAGTGTTAACCACTTTTAAGCAAAAGCAAGTCTATTATTTCCATGTACTGTATATGTAACAAGAAATGCTACTGGGGCTCCATCATATGACTGGAAATACAGCTTTATAATGCCTCACTGTGACTGTGACTGTTCATCTTATCTTCAGCCAACTAAGAAGTTGTCTTTCTTTTTCATTATTCTCATGGTGATTTGCTGGGGAGGAAGGGGTTTGTTGTTTGTTATAATATAAGTAATACAGTAGAACCCCCATATCTGTGGATTTGGCTTCTGCAATTTCAGTTATCCTCAACTTGCCGTAGCCCAAAACTATTAAATGGATAACTTTAGAAATTAACAATCACCTCCTTCCATTCACAGTGCACAAGGAAAGTCCAGCTAGCACGTGAGAAGGTGCTTCTCTTTCTGACAACATTTTTGCTACGCTGATGTATCAAGTATAGTATAAACCAATCTTTAGCTAAAAGCTAAAGAGCTTCTGGTGTGGATTTGAGTGGGAGGTTTTGTTGTTACTTGTTATAATATACTGGTGATAATTTTTATTTACCTTCTGTAAAAAGATACATTTACTCCGGGGCAAAGATCTATTTATCTATACATGTGGAAAAATTTGTTGGTACCAAGTCAAGTCAAGTTGGGGAGCATGCACTGGTACAGTGCGTTGCCGTACCCACTACACAACAAAACAACTCGGGATCCCTGTTTGCAACCCCCCAAGTAGACACGCGGTCCAGTCCCACCCTCCGGAAATGACCCTCTATCTGCCGCAGCCAGGTGTTACGTGGGCGACCCCTTGGCCTGGTCCAGCCACTTGATCCCCAACAATGAGGATCTTATAAGCTGGCATCACCCTCGGAGAAACGCGCCACATGGCCATAGTGCAGTAACTGACCCTCCCTCACAATGCAGGTAATGTGTCTCATTTGGCACTCCATGAGTAACCGCTCATTCGACACAAAGTCAAACCAATGGTACCCAAGGATTCTCTGAAGAGACACAGCAACAAAGGAGTCCAGTCTTCATCTCAGGTCACTGGATAGTATCCATGTCTTGCAACCATGTAGCAAGACAGGAAGCGCCAGGACTCTAAAGACTTGGACCTTTGTCCTTTTGCATAGATATCAGGAGCATCACACACCCCTTTCCAGCGACCTCATGACCCCCCATACTCTCCTAATCCATCTACTGACTTCATAGGAAGAGTCACCAGAAACATGAATGTCACTGCCAAGGTAAGTAAACCTCTTGACAAGGTCGACACTCTCTCCGCAGACAGACACACTGCTGATGGCTATGCCCAAGAGGCCATTAAAGGCCTGGCTCTTGGTTTTTATCCAGGACACTCACAAGCCCAGACACTCAGACTCCTCACTCAGTCTCTCGAGCGCACCGATCAGAGCCTCCATTGACTCCGCGAAGATCACAGCATCGTCAGCAAAATCAAGATCCATGAATCTTTCTTCACCAACAGATGCCCCACAGCCGCTGGACCCCACGACCTTGCCGAACACCCAGTCCATACAAGCATTGAACAGAGTAGGAGCAAGAACACACCCCTGACGAACCCCAGAATTAACTGGGAAAAACACAGAGGTCCTGTCTCCACTCTGCACAGCACTCACAGTACCAGTGTACAGGCCGGCCATGATATACAGCAACTTCGAGGGGATCCTGCGAACCCTCAGGATGTCCCACAGGGTAGCTCGATCAACTGAGTCGAACGCTTTGTGAAAATCAACAAAGGCTGCAAAGAAACTCTGCCGATATTCGCGTTTGCGCTCCATGAGAACCCTCCGTGCCAGGATGCGGTCGATGGTAGACTTTTTAGGCGTAAAACCAGACTGTTCCAGTCGCTGGTAGGTGAGCAAGTGATCACGGATCCTATTGAGGACGACCCTAGCAAAGACCTTACCCGGCACCGAGAGCAGTGTTATCCCCCTGTAGTTGCTGCAATCCAGGCGATCACCCTTCCCTTTTCCAGATTTCCAGACAAGACCTGTTTTCCAGTCAGTTGGGATGATGCCAGTCTCCTAAATGGAAGCAAAGATTGCTTGCAATGCCAGGAGGACAGCCTTACCACCAGCCTGGTAAAGTTCACCCCAGATACCATAGATCCCTGCAGCCTTTCCTCTCCTCAGCTGGTTCACAATCTGTGCAATCTCAGTGAGATTGGGTGGTTCACAGGTAATTGGAGGATCAGCCTCAAGGACCGTGGACCCAGAGATATCCAACGTTCTAGCCGGAGGATCAACTTTAAACAGCTGCTCTAAGTAGCCAGCCCAGCGGGTCACAACTGCAGTGTCATCCGTAAGAACCATTTCATCAGCCGCCCTGACACCGACTCTCTCAGGAACAGGTTTGGATGTGCGTAATGCTTCGATTCCTGTGTAAGCAGGACGTGGATCGCTAGACCATAGATGGTGTGTCACTTGCTCACAGATGGTACCCCTCCATTAACAAAGTACAATCCACAAGTGTATTTGAAGTAACTAGAAAATGACAAAAGTAACTGGCACACATCATTGTTTATCCCGTAATTAACAAAAATCAGACTTTGCTTTAGAGTTTTGATTCAATAGAATATTTCAAATAATGACATAAATGAAAATGACATGGACAAAAATGATGGGACTCTTAACCTAATATTATCTTCCACACCCTTTAGATGCAATCACTGCAAACCAGCAATTCCTGGAGCTCTCCATGAGACTTCTGCTCCTGTCCACAGGTCATTTGTTCCACTCGGCCTGAGCAAACTGCTCCATTGGCATCAGGTTTGAAGGGGTCTTCTCCAGATGACATGTTTCAGTTCTTTTCATGTACAGTATGTTCATTAAGATTCAAATCAGGGCTCACAGAAGGCCACGTTAGAATAGTCCAGTGTTTTGTTCTTAACCATTATTGGGTCCTTCTAGCTGTGTGTTTTGGGTGATTATATTGGAGGATCCATAACCTGCGACTGAGACGGAGCCTTCTGATGCAGGGCAATATGTTTTGCTCCAGAATGTCTTTAATAGTCTTGAGATTTCATTATTTCTGGCACAGACTCGAGGCACGCCGTGCCAGACACAGAAAAGCAGCCCCAAAACATAACAGAGCCTCCTCCATGTTTCACAGTAGGTATGGTGTTTACTTTCTTTGAAAGCTTCATTTTCTTGTCTGAGTACATAGAGTTGATGTGACTTACTAAAAAGCTCCAGCTTTGTTGCATCTGTCCAAAGGACATTCTTTGAGATGCATTGTGGCTTGTCAATTTGTCAATATGTTAATATGCCTTTTATGTGTTTTTTTTCAACAGTGGAGTCTTCCTGGGTCTTCTTCCATTGAGCTCACTGTCACTCAAAAAGTAATGGATGGCGTGATCAGACACTGATGGACCTTGACTTTGGAGTTCAGCTTATAGCTCTTTTGAATTTGTCCTTGGTTTCTTGTCTACCATTCTCATTATCCTTCTGCCCATTCTGGGGTCCATTTTACTTTTGCGGTCTCGTCCAGGGAGGATGGCTACAGTTCCATGGGCTTTAAACTTCTTAATAATATTTGCAGTTGTTGTCGCAGGAAAATCAGGCTGCTTGGAGATGGTCTTACAGCCTTAGCCTTTAGCATGCTTGCCTATAATTTGCTTTCTGATCTCCTTAGATGACTCTCTCATTTGCTTTCTCTGCTCCATGTTCAGTGTGAGACAGGAGATGATACCAAACAGCTGAGTGACAACTTTCCTCCATTCATGTCTGATTGCACGATTGGAGACGTGTGTGATGTGAATTAAAGAAAAGAGCTACTTTGAAAACCCACCCTAATTCAATTATTTAGGTATCTAAGGGTACCAACAAATGTGTTCAGGCAGGTTCAGAATATCTTTGTAGAATAAGCAACTCTATCACTTTTCACACTTGCTTTGCTTTACTCGATGACATATCAATGGTGTGCAAGTGTAAAGGGGACAATTGCTTTTCATTGAATCACTTTCAGGAGGAATGCAGCAGTTTTTCAATTAGATGTAAGGCTACCGATTAGTTTGTTCACATCTCTATCTATCTATCTATCTATCTATCTATCTATCTATCTATCTATCTAACTATCTATCTATCTAAATTGTCACGTTTCAATGTCACAGATGACAGAGGATGTGTCTTCCTGAGATTTTGCGAGTTAGATAGATACCACTGATAGACAGACGCTGTACTGAACTGTTCAGATGGCACAGGGCTGCCACAAGTATGGCACAAGGCAAGGAGGATTCAGCAAAGCCATTTAAAGATGAATCTGCACTGATTGTGGTAAGGCCCCTCTATTTAGCACACATATATAAGGGATTATCAGGTGGCACCAGAAAGAGACTGAAATTAAAGAGAATAGAAATTAAGCTAACATTATACAACAAATTTGTATACACACACTATATGTATATTGTAATGATGAAAAGAAAACAGGGTAAAGTGTTGTGGACCTTCGCAGTACCCCATTTATTATTGAAACAAAAAAAAAAAAAAAGCCAGCAAAACAATGAAACGGCTGTGGTCCAAGATCATAAAATACTTCTGAAGCTGTGCCTCCCTCACTCATGAGTTTGAGAGTGAATGGCATTTTCTAGTCTCCATCCATCCATCCATTTTCCAACCCACTGAATCCGAACAGAGGGTCACGAGGGTCTGCTGGAGCCAATCCCAGCCAACACAGGGCACAAGGCAGGAACCAATCCCAGGCAGGGTGCCAACCCACCACAGGACACACACCCACACACCAAGCACACACAAGGGCCAACTTAGAATCGCCAGTCCACCTAATCTGCATGTCTTTGGACTGTGGGAGGAAACCAGAGCGCCCGGAGGAAACCCACGCAGACACGGGGAGAACATGCAAACTCCACGAGGGAGGACCCGGGAAGAGAACCCAGGTTTCCTAACTGCGAGGCAGCAGCGCTACCACTGCACCACCATGCCGCCCATTTTCTAGTCTCTTGATCTCTTAATTAATATCCAGGTAGAAGAGACAGGACTTCCAGGACTGGCACTGATCGTTCAGTAGGTAAAAAGAGAGATGGAGTCTGTAACCGTGCTACCCTCCTGCACTGCAGTGTGCCTCAATGTCGCCCTGTGGCCGACGCCACATAAGCACCTCCAATGGCCAGCATGCTTGATTGCTGCATGGCGCCTCTAGTGCACTGTGTTGTGCTTCTGCTTCTGTGAAGTTTGTTTGTTGTGTGACGACTTTTTCCTGTAATTGACAGAGCTGTTCGTTCATCTTCTGGATTAGTGTTGTGATGTCTGTCTGTTCAGTCATCTTCTCCGAAAATCCTGATGTCTATGCCAGAGTAATGATACAAGAGAGACAAGGTAAAGGTATCGGAGTTTCTCATTTAACGTCCAAATAAAAAAGAAAAAGCCAGCAAATCAATAAAAATGGCAAGTTCAGGACGACAGTTGTCCAAGATCAGAAAATACAAAGTAAGAGGTGCTTCTAAGATCAGAGCATTGTCTTCCTCAGTTGCAGGTTCAGGAGTGAACACCATCTTTCAGTTCTTCTAAGCTTGTGGTAGAGAGGGGCCGTGGTACTTTAGGATCTGGGACAGAAAGAAGTGAGTTTCGTGTTGTACTTGATACGTAAAAAGAGGGGTCGCTAACTGCTGCCCCGCTCTGTTTTTCTAATGTCAATAGAGTTCTGAAGAAGCTCCTCAAGCACTCATGTCCAACAGCATATATGACGTCTGCTTCCTGCCTGAACCATTTTTAAGGTCACAGACACACTGGAGAGTTTTTGTTATTCTGATGGCAAACCTCCACCTTCTGCCTGCACCTCATCTTTGCAGTAAGAGACGTGGAGATCTTTGACTGAACCCTTCAACTTGAGTTTATTTTAGCTTTTTACTTTATCTATTTCTACAGTATTTATTATTGTGATAATTGCATTTTGAATAGTATTGTGACTTCTTTCAATTGTTCTTTTGTATTTCTTTACATTTGTTATATATCACTGTACTGCCCTACTCTTTTAATTTACTGTATTTGAAAAGTGTCGAGACCTTACCATTCCACACATCTGAAGATCCCTTCACGCTGGCAACATTTACCTTTTCAAAGCACCTTCCTCCAAATTCCAAACACTTTTATGCAAGTCATGAAAAACATGAGTTTATAGCTTAAAAATCCGTTTCCTGTCCATCTTTGAAATGCCCCACCATGTGAATACCTTTGCTCTGCATGTTGTCACCGTTCCTTTTACTTGATTTATTTCAGAGATCTTGTGACCACTTTTCTACACGTAGAGCATTACACAAAGTTCAATTATAGAACTTTTTTGCACATTTAAAGAAACAGCACTGGCAGAAAAGGAGTTAAACTATTGGGTGCTCTAAGAAGACTAAAGCCGGGTGTATGCTGGTCATATCCAAATTGGCCAAGAGGGCCGAACAGCAAAAATAATTTTAGACACAGAGACACGGCTTGGGTGTGCACACGGTGTACTTCTGTGCTTCCATCCCCGTGACTCTGAAGTACTTCCAGGCTATGTAAACAGTAGGGAATCCCCAGTCTCCCAGCAGCCTCTCCTGGCGGTGCCCACAGTACCCAGCAGGGCTGTGCTGCCGAACTGCGGGCATCCTGGGCACCACTGCAGTCCAGGGAAGCTGCCATCCATTGTCCTGGGGGAGGCTCCCTTCCTTCATCCTTCCATTACTGGGGCGTCCCGGCCAGGATAAACTTCCAGCTGTTCCTTACAGCAGATCATTGACATCTCAGGAAAGGCTGAATGTTCCAAGTGTATATTCCAGCAGCCCTGAGCCTCCGCCCTGGTTCTCCAAGTAGGTGGAGGTAAATCACTTGACATCATTTGAGTCAGATAACCTTCTCACAACCCTAATATAGAGCACAGCGTTAACGGGAGGAGCTCTGGAGGTCTATAGCTGGACTTTGTTGATGCCCATTGAAGTCAACTCCACCTACTTACTTGGAGATCCAGGGTGGAGGGTGCAGGCTGTAGAGATATATACTTGAAACATTCAGCAATTCCCAGGATGTGCTTGCCCATCTCTACCCAACACCATCTTCTGGCAGCTCTTAGCGAGTTAGGTCAGCACACAAGCTCTCCTAAATCCACATGCACTTCAGAACAGGTTTATTAGAAATAAAATTGATCCATTAGGCTTGAAAGTTAAGACAGAGGTAAAGAATTTAGGGGTAACTGTTGACTGTGACCTGAATTTTAAATCACATATTAATCAGATTACTGGGACAGCATTTTTTCACTTAAGAAACATAGCAAAAGTTAGACCTCTTATATCATTGAAAGATGCTGAGAAATTAGTTCACGCTTTTGTTTTCAGTCAGCTAGATTACTGTAACGCACTCCTCTCAGGACCACCCAAAAAAGACATAAATCGATTGCAACGAGTGCAGAATGCAGCTGGCAGAATCTTAACTAGGAAAAGAAAATCTGAGCACATCTCTCCAGTTCTGACGTCACTACACTGGTTACCTGTGTCATTTAGAATTTACTTTAAAATCCTGCTAATGGTTTACAAAGCCTTAAATAATCTCACTCCATCTTATATTTCAGAATGTCTTACACCTTACACTCCAAATCGTAACTTTAGATCCTCAAATGAGGGCCTGCTTAGAATTCCAAGAACTAAACTTAAAAGAAGTGGTGAGTTGGCCTTCTGCTGTTAGACACCTAAAATCTGGAATAGCCTGCCAATAGGAATTCGCCAGGCTAATACAGTGGAGCACTTTAAAAAACTGCTGAAAACACATTACTTTAACATGGCTTTCTCATAGCTTCATCTTAGTTTAATTCCTGATATTCTTTTTTTAATCTTTATTTTATTAATTTTATTGTAATCATTCCATACAAATAGATCAATCCTGATATTCTGTATATGCATTTAAATTATCATTATCATTCATGGTGGCTCCAAAATCCGTACTAACCCTTACTCTCTCTTCTGTTCTTTTTCCGGTTTTCTGTGTTGGTGGTCTGCGCCACCACCACCTGATCAGAGCACCGTGCTGTCCCTACATTGATAAAGACCAGAGGTCCACATGACCGTCATCATCAAGTTCTTCCATGTTAACCCCAAATACCATGAGGACTGATTGAGCTCACTGAGGTTGGGTAGAATTCCTAGAGGGGACTGGGTGGTCTCCTGGCCTCAGAACCCCTGCAGATTTTATTTTTTTTCCAGCCTTCTGGAGTTTTATTTTGTTTTTTCTGTCCTCCCTGGCCATCGGACCTTACTTTATTCTTTGTTAATTAGTATTGCCAAAGTTTTATATTTTTTCTTTTTTTTTTTTAAATTTTATTAATTTTATTGTAATCATTTTTACAAATCGATCAATTTTTACAAAAAATAGGATTGAAAAACAAGTCGACCCCCACCCCTTTTTTTCTTTCTTCATCCTGTAAAGCACTTTGACCTTCATCCTTTGTATGAAAACGTGCTACACAAATGAATGTTGTGGTTGTTCAGAAGAGGTCATCCACTCAAAGCTAAGCATGTTCTAGTTGAGCTAGTACTTGGATGGGAGACTATCTAGGAAAAGCTTGGGTTGCTGCTGGTAAAGGTGTTGGTGAGGCCAGCAGGGGGCGCTTACCCTGTGCTCTGTATGTGGATCCCAATGGACAATGTATAGTGATAAGGACGCTGTGCTGTAAGTATGGCGCTGTCCTTCAGATAAGATGTAAAACCGGGGTCCTGACTGCCTGTGGACATACAATATCTCTCAGCATCCTTTGTAAAGAGTAGGGTGTATCCCAATGGCCAGGCTAATTTGCCCTCCATGGCCTTGTAATTCTGACCCCCAAATCATCCCCTGTCTCTAACTGGCTGTGCGTCTCACCACTTCACCACCTAACAGCTCATGTGTGGTGAGTGTACTGCTGCAAAATGCCAGCCCTCACATCATTCAGGTGGATGCTGCGCATTAGTGGTGGTTGAAGTGGCTCTCCACTCACTGTTGGGTAGTGAGAAAAGTACTATATAAATGTAAAGAATTATTATTATTATCCTGACTTAAGAAAATTGATAAAGTGGTTTTACTCCTACTCTTAACAGTAGGACCAAAATTGTGTCACTCTGAGATTTGTGTGCCAGTTAGGACCATGTTCCTACTCTGAGATACTTGATAAATATGGGCACAGTATATTTTCTCTGAAAATTTTGAAACTGCCCTCTCTCTCCGATACTGCCCAATCAGACCAGACTGGTGAGTAGTTCTTCTCTCCTCTCCTCTCCTCTCCCCAAGTCCATGATGATGTTCAAAGTGAGGTCGTTGATGTCACACCAGACTGCTAGTCTCCTAATGGTAGGTAGTGTCATTGTTGTTCATAATGAGACCAATGACTGTGTTGTTGTCAGCCAATGGAATTGTGTAATTAGCGACATGCCTGGCAGTGCAGTCAGAAGTGAATAGTGGGTAGGGCTTTGGGCTCAGACGGCATCCCTGTGGAGCTCCAGCGTTCACCATCAGTGGTGGTGTTTTGTTGCCAATCCTACCTGCCTGAGCTTCCTTTTGTTCAACGAGCCAAATATTTTATGCAGTTCTCTGCACATTTATTACAGAATTAAGTTTCCTCTCCATAGGTGAGTTTTTAGTCTTAATTAAAGTCCCCCTGTGTTGTTAGGCACTCTATAAGGCGGCCCTGGTGTTTGCACACTTTGCTGCGTTTTCACGGCTGTGTGCTGCGTACACGTTGCTCAGTTCCACTTGGCCAAAGTTATTTGCCGCATAGCTTGTGACTTTTTTTTTTTTTAAAGTTTATCCCATTAAAAGATCGCTGGACACTGAGGGAGAACTGAAGTGAATTCAAACAGCTGTTCCTTCCTAGTTTTCTCTAGCAATTGAGAGCATTTAGAAAGGTCACTTCCTGAGCCAAAAAGCATGGGAACAAAGTGAAAGATTCCCAGGAATAGACACCAGAAGGGGAATATATAGGGAAAGAGAAAAACAGCACTATTTAAATATTTGTGCTTATTTTCAGCATCCTAGAAGCCATTAGCTAAAAATAAAATATTGATTAAAGAGACAGACCCGAGTGTCTCAGGGGAAATGCATACATTTTCCATTAACAACTCAAAGTACAAGAAGCAAGTAGCTTGGCTGCTTCAAAGCCATCTGCTTAAAAACAGGGAGCTCATTAGGTCCTCCATATCAGTTTTACTGTGCCAAATTGACTTTAAATAATGAAGCATTTGGGGTAATAAAAGGGAGGAATAGGTGGTCTTAGCAATAAGAGTGCAAGACGAGTTTTTGTTCTTGGCGTCCTTTTCTGAGGCTGAGAATTAAATTAAGAGATTAGCTGTGGAAGTCCGTGCTGTAAAAAGCCTGGGCTCCTAGGAACCATGGATTCTGGCACTTCGATCAGTCAGTCGCGTCGCTTGTGTATTTGCGGCTAAGCGAGTTTCTCTCTTTTCTCAACGGTTTCACTTTGGCGACAGAGTCGCTTTCAGGCTGTAGCCTCGCACTTCCAGGCCAGACAGACACACACACACTTCCACATCTAGACATTTATATATAAGTCTATGGCTGGCAGTTGTCTCAAGCTTTAAGTTACAATAAAAGCAAAAGCAACAGAAACAAAGTAAGGGGGCAGAGTGGCACAGATGCCAGCACGGCTGCCTTTACCGATCCTTGGTTTGAGACCAGTGCTCAGTAGGTTTTTTTCCTCCTGGTACTCCAGCTTTCTCCCAAAGATGTGCCCCTTAGGTCAAGTGACATCTTTACATTTCATGGCAGTGTGAACTTGGACAAGTGAATGACTGAGCCCTGCAGTGGACTAGCGCCCTGTCCAGGGTGGTCTCATACATTGACGTTCCATTGATGTTGAATTGGATTAGGCGCATGTTGATGTGCATTTGGTCCAATTCTGTCTGGCTCAATTTTTACTGCTGGCCCTCATTCAGCCTGGCAGGATTGGCACTTCAGCCCCTCTCAGTGTTCCAGTGTGGTGCTGAGGTGTCACCTGTTCCACGGCTGCACTCAGGTCCCAATCTGGGTGGTTCGTCCTGTGGTGAGTGCAGCAATATGTTGTATTCAACGCATGCTCCCAACCTCCTCCTCTTCCTCCCACTTTGTGACCTTGAAGAAGTCACTTATTCTATTTTATGGAAAAAAACATGCGCTTCTGTGTTGTGAAGAGCTTGGGAGGGTGCTTACGAGGCAAGAAAGAACCCTAGGTAGGGCGGCAGTCCGTCACAGGGCCTGAAGTGTTATTTGCTTGTCGTATATACAGTAAGACAGGGTTATGGGTACGAATAGGCTGTAACATGCTCATGTTTTGTATAAAAGCAAGCGCGTAACACATCTGTAGTTGTCAGAATCAGATAGACCCTCATTGACATTGATGACCAGGCCCTCTCCTGCGTTTTTTCCACACCACACTGGCTCTCTGTCTGCTCAAATAAGATGAAATCTGTCCAGCATTAAAACAGTGTCAGGTTTATCAGGGTTAGGGCAGCTCTCTGTAAAACACAAAATGGCACCAGACCTTTCACCCACCTCACTTCAGAGCAATTAATCCCTCCTCTTTATAGTGGATGGCAGGCCAGACCTGAATCCTTTCCGCCTTGCTTTTATTCTTTGCCCTCTGCATCTTCAGATGAACATCTCCTACGGTATGGTGAAACAAAACTGCTAAAGCCCTCGAAATCACAATACTAGAAGATGATTATGGGAATTTTTTATACAGCCCACCTTTAGCTTCTCAGTGTCTCTTGCCTTTTTGGGTGTTGCAGATGTAAGGTGGCCTTCAGATCCCGTTCTCTCGCCCTGTGCTTGTCCAAAAGGCATTTGAGACGAGTTGACGCTCAGGTGTGAGGTGACAGCAGCAGATCATTTGTAAATTTAACATTCATTTATATACTTTCTACTGGCTACTTTCAGTGATAAGCCATGATGCCAGATGACATCTAGTCTTGCTGAAGCCAGACATCTGGAGACATCCAATAGGAAATTTTTGCTTTAAACTGGATGGGAACAATTAGATGGCTCACCAAGTGTCACACAGCTAAACCAATCCAACGCCTCATGAAGGCAGCGCTCAAAGTAGGGCCGGTGTTTCTGAACTGCAAAGGTCAGTGATGTTCATGTTAACCTGGTCAGACAGACGGCAAGCTTCCGATTATGATGTACAGTCGAAAACTCCCCCCAAAAACAAATTAGACATATAAAATATGTGTCACATATGCAGGGGGCACGCTGCACATGTTAAAAATAAACACAATCGGTTGCAAGGGAAAAACCTTACTGTAACATCAGATTGATATTCGACGACATTAGTGGACGAGTGGTAAATGTGAAGGATACCTTGTCGCAGGTGCTGTGTGTGCTCTCTGTTCTTCACCATTACGATGTTAGTGTTAGAGTCGACGTAAGCTTGAAAGAATTGCAAGCTATGCTTATGAAAATATGAACTGCAAAATATGCATTTGAAGTAAGCGGTGTGTCGCACTCCGTCAAAAGGACTGACATTAAGAGAGCTGATAACAAGGAGCCACAGGAGATGCAGATTCCAGTAATCAAAAAACCCGAATCCACAAATCTGCCTAAGAACATCAGTAGATACACAGATAAGGCTGCACAACGTCCACCTTCTGACTGCACAAGTTACTAAAGGAAGTTACCATTACTGTCTAATGCAAATATGAATATGGCTGCGGCATTTTAACACATTGTATATCCACTGACCACAATCTATATCATATAGTGATGTAATAATCAAAGTGACAGAAAGATATCGTAGCACACAGAGTACTTCTACAACGTGTGGCGCCCAGTAGCTGTTCTGGTCTCAGTGTTTCATCTCTACTGTCGCAGCGCTCATTACAATGTGCAAATTAATTTTTAGGCTTCAGTTACCTTGTGTTCCTGAGCTTCTAAATTGATAGCAGTCATTTTAGCGTTAGGCCTTCTCTTCAGTATCTCTCCCTGAAACCCCGGACGGCAGTTTAAAACACACAGACTTGAGAAATTGAGGGTGGGTGTTTTAGGAAGAACCCCTGTGAGTGGAGCCTTTGCAGTGTAGGATTTCACCGCTACTCGCTACACAGTTTTAACAGGATGCCACCTGACGTGTATTCCCATTTGAGAATCGCATCTGGCCCCAGGAGACTAGACGACACCTAATCCTAAAACTAATCAAAACTAATGACTATCAAAATAAGAGCTTCTGCGAAAGGCCGCCTCCCGCATAGTGTGTGAAAGTATGATTCAAATAACATTTCGTTTTTTGTTTGTTAACTATTTTACGATAATTCCGTGTATAATAAATTGTGTGTTTTTGCTTTCTTGGGTGTTGCTATTGTGTGTTTTGGATTTTATGGGCAACACCTGTGATGGAAAACCAGGGCATCAGCCTCCCCCAAACCCCAAACACACACTGACTCCCGGGTATAAGTAATGGATGGTTTAATATTCAAGAAGTACCTCCACAAAGTTGACAAAAGCACAAACAAAGGTCTTCCTTCTGTCTCTATCGCCTCTCTATCTATCACCGCACTACCCTCCTCCAGTCCAGTTTTGCCCCACATCCTCCCAGCTCTGATTCCCTTGGATAAGGGAGTATGGCCCCTTTTATTGAGGACCCAGGAGTACTTACCGTGCCAAGGCCACTACCCAATGGAAGTACTGCCAGGTCATATGGAAGTCCCATGAATTGGGGAGTGCAACTCCCTGCAGCGCCCCCTTGTGGCACCCACAGACCCCACAAGGGCTGTGCTGCCAGACTACTACTCCCAGCATTCTCTGCACCGATATGGAGGGCTGCTGCCATCTAGCGCCTAGGGGGATTAAATATCCCTCTGAGACAGTCATTCTCTGTCCTTTTCTTCTGTCATAGCCAAAGCTATGAAGGCCATGCCCGGTCGGGACGCCTATCCATTTATTTAGGGTTACCCACCCAGGTAAGGCACAATTTGTTCTGTTTCAGATGTCCATCCACCCATTATGTTCTGCCTAGTCCAGGTGTGACCTTCCCTCTCTTGACCGGGATGCCTTTATGTTCCCACTTGACCTCCCATCCGGGTAAGGGATTCCTGGTCCCATCCATCCCATGTGCCACCTACACACCGTTTCATGGCTGGCGGCATTTTGTCTGTCTGAGTGATGTGATTAGTAAATATGATGGATGTGACTCATGACATAATATGTCTTCACAGTTAAAGCAGTGTGTGAACTTTGATGGAAAGTAAGAGAAAGGCCTTTAAAAAAAACATTTTACTTAATCTTCTAATGCAGAACTTCCTAGAATCGGCTTTAATTTACTTTGGACTCTGAACCTGTCAAACTGCCTTGAACTTGCTGGTTGATCGACTGACTTCTCATCTTGTTTTACTTTTGTAATATCTTATAAAATGTAATAATTTAGTATTTTAATGGAAACTTCCATTTACTGGGTCAGTGACATTACAATCAAACAATTCTGCAGTTGTAGTGCTAAGTGACATGAGGGAATAAAGATCAGGAAATGAAACCAGACTCAACCCCAAAGCAAAACTAAGATCCCACCTCTCCCCTACATTCATTGGTCAAGAGTCCTGCCTTCAAATTAAAAAGCACAGTATTATGGGAATGTCATATTCCTATCTGCGATGTGTGCCGATTTACACAGAAATAACTGTTAATAATATGTTAGCGCGTTTTGAGCACACAACTGGATTGTGACATGAGTAACGTGAGAATTTTTTTCTCTTTTCCATGGATTTTCTTCACACCGTTGGCTGCTGTACAACACTGGATGCCGTTGGGTTCTGTAATATCATAAACGTTTTTCTCTCATTCTGCAGGAAAACATCATTACAAACTGTATGTATGGTGGAGTTTTCCTTTAAGACTGACTTCTCGGTGCTAAATCTGCCTGCGTCTCATCTTCTGGTCCCCTGTGAGACTGCACCCCACCACGCAGTACACTGTAGCCGTGGCAGTTTTGTCATGGGCAGCGTACAGTCACACTCTCAACAATGCCACACACGCAGCAAAACTTATTTGGATAATCTATAAATACGAAATGAAATGTTGGACATGTTTTGTAAGAGTTTTAAAAAGAAACATGAAAATGTACAATAGAAACATTTAAAAAATGTGAAAGTCCTTAATTAGCCTTCTTGTTTTATTGTTTTAAGCTTGTTTCTGGTTTTGAGAATTTCCTGTTCATCAAAAAAGAAGCTGATGCTTTTAAGTTTGTTATGCTTTCATTAAGTTTTCAACTTGAGCTCTTTCAGTCTTGTGTAATTAATATAAATATCTTTTATGTGAGTTTGACTTCATAAATATTCTTCATTTCCTCTGTGACTGAATCCCCGGGGTCCTTGTTGACGTGAGGTTTATCCACTGGAATTCCACTCATGTTATTCTTTGTGTTCCGAAGCGAGTTGTCTTAACACCGCCTGCCTCCACTGATACAACTCCGTCCGATTCATAGCATTGCCGTCACAGTTAGCAAAGTGTGTTTAATTAATCATTATTAATACTACAGTGAAATAAGTTTGAGTACATCAGCTGCATTCCTTTTAGATTGTCATCATTTAGAAAGGACGTAATGTACGGTATGTTCTCAGTTCAGGAACAATAGTGACGAGTAAAAAGAATTGCATGCAATCTGACTGAAAGGTACACAACAGGCTTGCGCTTAACCAGTTCCTCATCATGGACGTGCTCTTCATTTGTTATACTGCAGAATGTCCGTTCACCTCATCACTTCTTTATTCTGCCATTAGGAGCAATCTGTTCATTTTGTTGACTACTTTACAGAAAATCTTCCATGTCCGTAAATGAAACTCAGAGGCACTTTCAGTGAAATAGGAATGTCTAATTTGTACCAGTATCCAAAACAGGACTGTTGAGAAAAATATCATTTGTGCCCCGAGGACAGTAGAGACAGCTACACATATTGGGCTACACCAGCCTCCCTATACCATTGAGTTGTTGGAAAGAAGAATACTTGATAAGAGACCTTTCTCTTTGCTCTGCTATGGACATCTTAAGAGAAGTAGGCCATTACAGACCAGTGTCTCTCGCCTCCTTTCTATCCCAAACACTTGAACGTGCTGCCCCTAACCAAACTTCTTCTTTCCTTCTGCAGAACTGATTTGCTTGACCCTAACCAGTCAGGCTTCAAAAGGGGCCATTCCACTGAGAAAGCTCTACTGAATGTGTAGCTGCAGGTGCGTAAGGCGGATCAAGCACGGGTAAAACGCGTGCCGAAAGAAATCTCTCCGTCCAGAAGTTCGTTTTAAAAGATTTAGTGAAAATTCAAAGCAAATAGTCCACACAAGAATCAAGAAAAAAGGTTGTTACACACACAGAATAAAAGGCCAAAAATTAAATAAAAATGTTTCTTCTCTACTGTAAACTTAGCTTTTCTTGTCAAACTTTAGTTGTTTCTATACTTAAAGATGTTCTAATTCTTCTTCAGTACGTTTTAAACGTACGGCACTGCATATTCAATAGAGCTCGTTGTCTTTCATGTTACTTGGCATGTAAGGCACGGTTTAAAACCAAGTGCCCTCAACGCGTTACACACGGCAAGGCAGGTCACTAACTGAGTATAATCTATAGTCAGAGAGGCTAGAAAGAGTTAGAATATACCAATTCAATTCAACTTATGGGGGATGAAAAAACTTCCCATAGACTATATACTAATATACAGGCAAACATTTAATCTACCTATACACTCACGTATAAGTCGGGTCTTGAAACACGAAAAATCAATCATAAAATCAGAGCCCGACTTATGCGCCTGGTCAAAAATGTGACGCTTAAATTGTTTTTGCCTCCTCCGATCTCGTATCAGTTTCACAGACGCATTGCATTTGTTGCAGCAGCGCAGTCACCACATTTTTTCGTCACTTCGACGTTTAATTTAAAACCAGCTTCATCGAACGTCCATCGTAGATAAGGGATGCTCTTGTGATAAAGGTGTATGAGGGTGTGAGATACAAAAAACACAAATCAGTGCAAACGTCGCTTTGGAATAGTTTGGGTATTACCGTGTGGTCACGTAGGCACAAAAGAGAAAGACAGAGAGAGAGGTTAGGAGCACACGCTGATACGGCGCATTGCCGCAGCCACATAGAAAAGAAAGGTCGTGTGCCCCGTGGTTACTGTCTCAGGTGGGCGCTAACATATCATAATCTCTTGGGCCAATAGTGTGAGTTTTCCACATTCGATTTATACGACCGACATTATAAAATACCAGAAATCATACAGTAAAATCAAGCCCCGACTTATCTGTTGGAGAACTCAAACGCGAGTATATACGGTAATCATCCATCGATTATCCAACCCGCTGTATCCTAACTACAGTAATCCCTCGCTATATCGCGCTTCGACTTTCGCGGCTTCACTCTATCGCGGATTTTATATGTAAGGATATCTAAATATATAACGCAGATTTTTCGCTGCTTCGCGGGTTTCTGCGGACAATGGGTCTTTTTACTTCTGGCACATGCTTCCTCAGTTGGTCTGCCCAGTTGATTTCATACAAGGGACGCTATTGGCGGATGACTGAGAAGCTACCCAATCAGAGCACACAGTTAAAGTTCCTGTGTGCTGATTGGCTCAGCGACGGAGCGCTGCATTAACCAGGAAGTCTCATCTCACTCATTCAGCATTAACGTGCTCCTGCTACTGCTTCAGGGGCCGTGTCCAAGCGCCAACAGAAGATGCAAATGATTGCAGAAAAGGTAAAAGTTTTGGATATGTTGAAGGAAGGGAACAGCTACACCACGGCAGGACACCATTACGGCATCAATGAGTCGACGATTCTTTTTATTTAAAAAGGAGGAAAAGCATATAAGATCTACGGCCGCAGTGTCCTTTAACCAGGGCGCAAAACGAGTTGCAAGTGGACGTGATAAGGCAGTAGTCTGGATGGAATCTGCTTTAGGGATTTGGATTGAAGAGTGATGGAAGAAGTACAACGGCGGTGCTAAACAGTCGCCTGAAGAGGCTCCTTTAGAAGAGCTGTAACGCTCTCCTTTGTTGTGCAGTAAAATTAAACTCATCGTTATCGGACAAGTCGTCGTGTCATTGTTGGTGAGTAACCATAATTAATTATTTTCGTACAGTACTTATTACATGTACATAGTTTAGTGTCACTGTACACACATTTTACTGTATACAATTTTTCTTGCATTGTACGTATTTTTTGCTGGTGGCCTGTCTGTCGTAATGGCTGTAACATATATGATATCAGAGACACTCGATATCTTTAAAATAATATTTAGGTTTTACTGTATATAAACTGTGTATACATACATAATTTCAACGAATCTTACCTAATATCTAAGAGAATACAAAGGGTTTATACTGTATAATTGTGCGGGAAATGTTAATAATAGTTTGGGAGAGTTTATAAGGGCTTAAAATATATAAAAAGAACCATATAAACATATGGTTTGTACTTCGCGGATTTTCACCTTTCGCGGGGGGTTCTGGAACGCAACCCCCGCGATGGAGGAGGGATTACTGTACAGGGTCACGGGGGTCTGCTGGAGCCAATCCAAGCTAACACAGGGTGCAAGGCAGGAAACAAACCCCAGGCGGGGCACCAGCCCACCGCATACGGTAACCATTATAGTCTCAATTTCACTGAATGTTGTCATTATGCTGTTTTCAGTTTATTTTATTAATTTAAATGACATGTATATGTTACAGTAATGTCTTAGTTAAAAAAAATGATATGTAGAATTACACCACGTTTAGCTGGGAATTTAAATAGATAACTATAGAAACTGCAGTTTTAGCAATAACTTAAGTTCTTGTTTCTGTCTTACTTTTCTTTAGAGAAATGTTAAAAGCAATAAATAACGACTACTAATGCAGGCTGATTTCTACTTATTTTCTGAAATGGCCCCCTTCAAGAGCGTATTTTTCTCAGACAGTCTTGTAAACAGACGTTGCTATAAGTCGACATTCTCAAGTTGTGAATTCAAAGTCCTAAATACTTCACTCTCTCCAGGTCTCGATGTACAGGTCTGGCAGTGATGGAGGGGCGATGGCATCTGGCAGTGATGGAGGGGCGCCATTTACAATTCCGCCTAGGGCAGCAAAAAATCCTGGAACCGGCTCTGAAGAAAACATCATCTGCTAAACAAGCAAATGTAAATGTAAGTCAAACATTAAACTTGCAAACGTTCTTACACTAACTTGATTTTCATTCCCCTGACTGCTTGAAAAGTCGATTAGATTTTATGAAGTGGTTTTGTAGTCAATAACAGGACACTCACTGTGAGTTAAGTGCCGCCATGTCATGCAGTGAGTGACAACTGACATGGCAACAGTAAACAACATCGGTGCACTCGGTTGAATTCTTTATTTCTTTATTCGAAAAGGTCTTCAGTTCTCTTCTGACCTCTCTCGTCAACAAGGCATTTCTGTCCACACTGCTGCTCATTGGATGAATTTTGTTTTTTTACACCATCCTGAGTAAACTCGAGAGACTCTGAAGATCCCTGGAGAACAAAAGTTCCAGAAATACTCAAGCCAGCCCGTCAGCCACAGTTGAAATCACTGACATTACATTTTTAATTCCCATTCCAATGTTTGACGTGAACGTTAACTGAAACGTCTCCCCTGTATCTGCACTGCTGCTACATGACTGGCTGATTAGATAACGACATGGATAAGCAGGTGTACCGGCGTTCCTATTCAGTTGCCCAGTGAGTGTACTTTGCAGTGCCCCGTGGGGTTTACCGCAAGTATTTAACTGGACATTTTCATAATGACCTTGTGAAGTTGGGGTGACCTATAATTCACTGTTCCTGCTGAGCTTGAGATCATAAACGTGTCTGCCCACTACACGTGCTGCAGCACCTACAGATCTACCAGAGGACTTGATAGGGAAAAATAAAATCGCGATCCTGGTTCAACTTACATAAAAGGTTCTTCAGACTCCAGCTATGTATAAGCATAAGAAATTTATTTAACAAAGATGTCTTTGGAGCCCCCCCTTGCTCTCTGCTCTGTAATCACAGGAGGGCTGCCAGTCCTTTGTTAGACAGTGTATGAATATTGTGAGGGACGGCCGGGTTCAGTCCGGCCGGGACGTCCCTGGGGAAAAAAGAATGGAGGAAGGCAGCCTTTTCAGAGCACTGCATCCCCCGGGATGCTAGGTGGCAGCTCCCCTGGACGGCAACGCTTCGCCGGATTCCCTCAAAGCATCCTGGGACATGGAGTCCGTTTCCTCAGCCCTGTTGGGTGCCGTGGGTGCCACCAGGGGGAGCTCACAAAGAACCTGAGGACTCCTACTGCTACGACAACCTAGAAGTAGTTCAGAGTCACGAGGACGGAAGCCCGCAGTACTTCCGGGCTACTTGAGAAGGATGATGTGGCGTTGAACCCGGGAGAAACACTTCTGGGGTATGGACTATTTAAAGGACTGGTGAAGACCCAGCAAGGAGAGCAGGAGTTGGGTGGTAGAGTGACGGAGCTGCTGGGAGGAGTGGAGGATTGTGATTATTGATTATTCCTCTTTATTATTATTGTTATTGGAGAATTGTGGAGTGTGCGGTGCTTTGTGCACTTTATTTGAAGAAATTATTAAAGAATTCTTCTTGGTGCTTTTAAACGTGTGTCCTGGATGTCTGTCTGTGGGGTTTCACGTGGCAACAGCGCCTGTAGCGTCCACAATATACAGCAGCATCTTTAGCGTATAGCTGATAACATGTTAATCTACTGGTGTATATATGGGACATTAGATGATCCTGTATGAGGTGACGTAGAGAGGTACGTGACGCTTCATTCCAATGTCAGGGTCAAGCTGGAGGGACTGCATGCTTGAATGAACTCAAAAGGCGATAGAACTAAAAAGCTTAACAAATTAAAATATGTTACAGAAAGGTTTTCCTCTACAGACTCTACCAACCCAACAACAAAATCATTTAAAGCACTTCACTTTGCTGTAAAGAAAGTTTGTTTTGACTTAAAAGAATTGTAACAAAATGTGAAACTATCAATGTAAACACAAAATGAGAGGACCAAGCTGTTGCTTGTGCGTGTCCATTTATTTAAACATACTTTTTCAGCACTAAATCCCTCACCTGAAATATCCAAGTTGACCGTTTAGCTGGTGAAGTGCCACTGGTGCATATGGCAAACTGAATTACCAATCAACACAACACTTCATTTCACAAAAGCAGCTTCAACCCGAACATTTGTCAGCCATGTGACACACACAATAATATGCACTTGCACAGCCACAGCACCATACGTCACTGCAGGTCCAGGCCAGCGGTTTCAGGGCGGATGTGTGACAGGACCACAGATAACGAAATCAGAGCCTTGGTTAGCAATATGCAGCCCAGGCAGATACAAAACTGCTTAAAAACTGATTGAAAAAACAATAAAAATACAGGCTTTGTAAAATAAATTGTATGAAGTACCAATGAAAATTATTCACCCCCATGGAAGTTCTCACATTTTATTGAATGGCAGTGGATTGACTGCATTTGGCTTTTTTGTCACTGAGCAGCAGAAAGTGAACCTCTTTAATGTCAAAGGGAAAACAGATCTGAGCAAAGTGGTCTAAGTCAATTACAAATATAAAACATAAAATAGTTGATCACACAAATAATTACCTCCTTCAAGTCTGTATTTCGCAGATGGCAACCATGACAGCCTTCAGTCTGTGTGCACAGGTCTCTATCAGCTTTGAACATCTGGGCTCTGCCATTTTCCCCATTTATCTTTGCTAAACTGGCTAAGCCCTGTCAGGTGTCATAGTGATTGTTAGTAAACCGCCATTTTTAGGTTCACCTATAATGTGTAAAGCACCTATTGCAATAGCCCAAGTCTGTCTGTCCACATGAAACAACTTGGACTCCAATGGACCAATTTTGTTGAAACCTGACATGCTTACTCTTTAAAAAAAAACAAACAACTCAGACTTCACTGTACACAGTTTTAAAATTTCCCACTGAAAAGCATCGATTTAGTGAATTCCTTAATCTTAATACATTTAGGCAGGGTTTATACTTCACGCAATGTGATGCATGCTGCAGCGGACCCTCCTACTACACAAGGGTTTTACTGTTTATACTTGCGCACGTACTTTCCACCAGGTGGCAGTGCAACAGGTTCGGCTTCGCTGTGTTGTGACTTGCCTGGAACACACATTAAATTCCGATGACACCTGGCTGCACTATCTCTGAAAAGGATGTTTAATGATTAAATCCATCAATCCAGGGATGTGCCCATTACACCTAGCATTGGGCACGAGGCAGAAACAATCCCATCGCAAGGTGAATACCAGCACACACACATACACTGGCATAATTTTAGCATCACCAAATCTGCATATCTTTGGAAGGAAACCGGTGTTCTGACATTTCAGCATACTGTGTCAGAATGGCATACCGGTAGTGCAAACTGATAGCTATATATAAGATACCTTATCAAAATAACATACAGTACCTACCTGTTGTTTTATAATCGTAATGAAGATTTTTAAACTTTATATACCCACCGTGAATGCTGAATTTTGAAGCGTATTTTCTAAGGCTTTGCTTGTGTCCTTTACTCAGCTCTGGTGGGTAAGGTAACTGAAAATCTCCTCCCACCTTTTCTCCATGTTTTAAGATATTATCTAGAAATGTAAATAAAAGTTTTAAATCAATGTTGTAAAGTTCAACAGTACATTATAAATCAAATAACTGGATGCTATGGTGCATGTGTAAGAGACCTAAAGAAACGTGTGTAACCACACGGTGATATCTGCAGTCAGATTTACTCAAACTGTATTTAAATAAAAGATGCATGGCAACAATAGTAATGATAATGTTCAACAACTTCCCTGACGTGTTGGATTTAATAAAAATAAAACATTAGATGTTTCTGTTTGAAGCAGACGCGCAACGTGCATGAAGTATCTGGCTGAACTCGCAAGAAACAACTTCAGAAAACTATAATAAAACTTCACTTTCAAACAGTACAACTACGTTTTTTATGAGTGAACTGCTCGCAAACTGTAGCTATATAACAAATGGACAGTAAAAATGGTACTAATAATGTGCAATTACTTACCTTTAGTCGGTGGTATCCTGAAATGATAGACGAGCAAAACAAAGTTTAGTGCATGTGCAAATACCGTGTTAACGTTCTGTGCATGCGCATTAGCCCACAGTATGCCATTCTGATAGGTATGCTGAAATGTCAGAACACTGGAGCTCACTGCGGAAACACAGCAAGAAAACATGTAAACTCCAAGCATTGAATACCAGCGACGTGACTCCCTGTGAGACAGCAGTGCTACCGCTCCGCCACAGTGTCACCCCATGTGTGTAATTATTAACAGTATTCATTATTTAAACGAAATTAGCGATTTATCTGTAAAATGTAACATATATACTTCAATGCATTTCAAAGTGATATCAAGTATGAATGTAAGGATTCTAAATGTGCAGACTTGGAATGTCATAAATTTAATGTGCTCAGCGTGGTGGTCTATTGCTGTTTGCTGCTGCTGTCAGGTCAGGAGGAAACCCTCCCCCAAAAAAGACGGCACAGAAGATGGTATGTGAGACTTTTAAAATGCATCATGTCATTATGATCGGGATTATGCCACGCTTGAATATAAAAGCACCACGAATGCATCTGTATGTCGGCATTTTGCTTCACCACGTCGAACCATTCATCAAACATCGAAGCGCGCACATTGATCTCGTAGGATCCGCATTGAGGCTTTCTGTCACATGTAGATAGTAAACAGAGACTCTGATGTCACGTTTCAACTTTTATCACACTGCGCCCCCCGACTTTTTGCTGGTACTGCAACTTGTTAATTTCAGAGGGCCTGCTCAGAGGACATGTCAAATGCACGCGGGGAATGCGTGGCAGCCATGGTGTGTGCGCGTACGCGTTCTGATAATGACGTATAAACAAGCCCTGAGATACATTCTGCGCGAATTACTTTGCTCTATCAGTTTTATTATGACAGCAGTTACACCAGCTTGTAGAGTCTGTATATTTTGCTGCATTTCACCTCCGATGGCGGCTGCTCACTGCACACAGACTAACCTTTACAAGTTGATGGAACACCAGCAGACTGCGTGTGTGGCCAGGAAGTAGTGGTCACCAGTTGATTGTGAGCGCGCGCGGGGCGCTTCCTGAGCATGCGCAACTTGAGCGCAAACAGGAGAAAGCAGTGCATTAAACGCGTCAGTCCTCCCAATACATAGTTTAACACGTAACAAGTAAGTTAAATAACCTTTCTAACCGTAAAAGCATAGAATGCAAGGCAAGGAAAACAAAATGTTATATATATATATATATATATATATATATGATTAATCAATAATGACCCTGTGGTGAATAAGCCGTTATGCATAGAGTAAGCAAACATTTACTTCATATTAACTTTACACTATACCAACCTCACGCCTTCATTTGTCTGCCGATTATGAAAGATTAACTCTGTCACTGACACTATCATTTGCTAATGTGACAGTCAATTCACGCCATGTGTAAATAACTGAAAAATACTAACGTACTGGAGTTTTAACTGGCCACACGTCTAATAAAGTTTTGTAGTGCCGCAAACGTCGTGCCGATCCATTTGAAACAGCGCGCACAAAACTCTTCAGGGGGAGTTGATTAGAAAGAGCATCGCAAGGTGGACCACGAAGCACGCAAAACCAGACAGTATACTGCCATTTGTTTGTTATGCTTCAAGCACCGTGTGTATTCCTGTGTATTTGTGAGTTTTTTTTATGTCCTGACCCCGATGATGATGATGAAGGGAGGCGTTAAACAAATGAGGCTTTATGAGTGGGCATAGACGCTACACAAGTATCCCTCTTTGGGACTTTGAAAATTTGATTCCCCTCTAATTTGCCATGAAAGTGCCACATTCATCTGGTATCCAAGTTGTCAGTCGCTGTAATAAAGTTTGCATTTCACTTCTGTTATTCCCTAATATTTGCAATAACCGAATAGCTTTGCAAGTTCCATTTCATTAAAATTACATTAATGGCCAGGCATGGTCTACAAAAGAAGGAATTCTATTCAAAAATTATTTGTTTTAGATATATTAATTGAGAATTGCAAACTGAATTTGGTTTGTGTGTGCGCTTATATCTGTCCTGTCCAGTCCTGTTTTCAGTCGTTTGCCCAGTCCTGGTGAGATGGCCCCGACTACCCTGAAATGGATTGAGAAGGTTCTAGAACCCACCTACAGTGCATCCGGAAAGTATTCACAGCGCATCACTTTTTCCACATTTTGTTATGTTACAGCCTTATTCCAAAATGGATTAAATTCATTTTTTTCCTCAGAATTCTACACACAACACCCCATAATGACAACGTGAAAAAAGTTTACTTGAGGTTTTTGCAAATTTATTAAAAATAAAAAAACTGAGAAATCCCATGTACATAAGTATTCACAGCCTTTGCTCAATACTTTGTCGATGCACCTTTGGCAGCAATTCCAGCCTCAAGTCTTGTTGAATATGATGCCACGAGCTTGGCACACCTATCCTTGGCCAGTTTCGCCCATTCCTCTTTGCAGCACCTCTCAAGCTCCATCAGGTTGGATGGGAAGCGTCGGTGCACAGCCATTTTAAGATCTCTCCAGAGATGTTCAATCAGACTCAAGTCTGGGCTCTGGCTGGGCCACTCAAGGACATTCGCAGAGTTGTCCTGAAGCCACTCCTTTGATATCTTGGCTGTGTGCTTAGGGTCGTGTCCTGCTGAAAGATGAACCGTCGCCCCAGTCGGAGGTCAAGAGCGCTCTGGAGCAGGTATTCATCCAGGATTTCTCTGTACATTGCTGCAGTCATCTTTCTCTTTATCCTGACTAGTCTCCCAGTCGCTGCCACTGAAAAACATCCCCACAGCATGATGCTGCCACCACCATGCTTCACTGTAGGGATGGTATTGGCCTGGTGATGAGCGGTGCCTGGTATCCTCCAAATGTGACGCCTGGCATTCACACCAAAGAGTTCAATCTTTGTCTCATCAGACCAGAGAATTTTCTTTCTCATGGTCTGAGAGTCCTTCAGGTGCCTTTTGGCAAACTCCAGGCGGGCTGCCATGTGCCTTTTACTAAGGAGTGGCTTCCGTCTGGCCACTCTACCATACAGGCCTGATTGGTGGATTGCTGCAGAGATGGTTTTGCTTCTGGAAGGTTCTCCTCTCTCCACAGAGGACCTCTGGAGCTCTGGCAGATTGACCATCAGGTTCTTGGTCACCTCCCTGACTAAGGCCCTTCTACCCCGATCGCTCAGTTTAGATGGCCGGCCAGCTCTAGGAAGAGTTCTGGTGGTTCGAACTTCTTCCACTTATGGATGATGGAGGCCACTGTGCTCATTGGGACCTTCAAGGCAGCAGAAATTTTTCTGTAACCTTCCCCAGATATGTGCCTCGAGACAATCCTGTCTCGGAGGTCTACAGACAATTCCTTTGACTTCATGCTTGGTTTGTGCTCTGACATGAATTGTCAACTGTGGGACCTTATATAGACAGGTGTGTGCCTTTCCAAATCATGTCCAATCAACTGAATTTACCACAGGTGGACTCCAATTAAGCTGCAGAAACATCTCAAGGATGATCAGGGGAAACAGGATGCACCTGAGCTCAATTTCGAGCTTCATGGCAAAGGCTGTGAATACTTATGTACATGTGCTTTCTCAATTGTTTTATTTTTAATAAATTTGCAAAAACCTCAAGTAAACTTTTTTCACGTCATTATGGGGTATTGTGTGTAGAATTCTGAGGAAAAAAATGAAATTAATCCATTTTGGAATAAGGCTGTAACATAACAAAATGTGGAAAAAGTGATGTGCTGTGAATACTTTCCGGATGCACTGTATTAAACTCAGTCTGGTACTCACGTGTTATGACCCAGATAGCACTTCTGCATTCACTTGTGGGTAGAACCTCCAACAGCGATGACCCTTTTAATGTTATACATAACGACATTAGGAATTTCGCGACAGAAGTAATGTTTCAAAAGTAATTAATCAAATTTTACATAGTCTTGTTTTTGTTTTGTAAATAAATGAATGCCTGTGCCTGTGGTGGTGTTATAACACACAAGTACCCTCAGTCCATTGAGGACTACAGTGCCCGCACAACCCTTGAACACACCTAAGTGTTACACCTTGTTAAGTCCAACCACAGATTCTCAATTGAACTGAGATCTACACTTCAGGACGTTCACATTGTTGTTTTAAAGCCATTGCTGTGTAGCTTTTGCTTTATCCATGGGGTTGTTTTCTTGCTGGAAATCATATCTTACCCTAAGGCGCAGGTTTCTTGCAGAGTGCATGTGGTTTTCCTCCGTCATTTCCTCATATTTTGTTACATTAATTTTACTCTCATAAGCCTTCCACAGCCTGGTGCTGCCACCACCATGCTTTACGGTAGGGAAGGTGTGTTTTTAATAATGTGCAGTGTTCAAAAATGGCATTTATTCTGATGACCAAGAAGCTCAGTTTTGGTCTCTTCGTTGCTTTGAATCTTCCTCCAGCAGACTTCAGAGGCCTCCATGTGCCTTCTAGTAAACCTTCTGCATTTTTGTAACAGTGATTTTCTCTTTGTCACTCTCCCATAAAGCCTTGACTGGCAAGGCACCCATTCAACAGTTGTTGTCTGCACCATCACTCCTGTATGATCCACTGTAGCTTGTAACTCCTTCAGAGTTCTCAAAGGTCTCTTGGTGGCATCCATCAGTCATTTTCTTCTTGCACAATCACTCAGTTTTTGTGACCGGCCTGCTCTAGGCAGAGTTACAGCAGTGCCGTACTCTTTCCAGTTCTTAATGATTCATCTAACTGGATGCCAAGGAATATTCATTGATTTGGATATTTTCTTGTCTAGATCCCCTAACTTGTGTTTTTCAATGACATTTTGTTCTTTTATGTTCATTGTGTAGGTTAGGCCATCTTACTGACTCATCACAAGTTGGACCTTCCATATACAGGAGCATTTACAGTATATGACCATCAACCTGGAATGGCTACCAGCCCAAAAGCTACTTTCAGCTTTGAGTTCCTCGGTGAGTTTGTGTTAGTAAATCCAAGGTGACAAAGACTTTTATTGTGTTATGATACTGCTTCCAGTTCACCTGCTTTGTGTTTTTATTTTTGTGTTACTACATTGCTTTTAATTAATTTCATGTGGGCTTCCCTAGTGTTGCTCTGGGTCTGGGGTGTCTCACAAGAGTCCCTACTAGATTTTATAAAAGACTCAGGCAATAATGCAATGTATAGAATCGTATGAGCAGCTCAAGAGTTTTCCCTAACAAGTGCATAAGTTTGTTTGACAAGCACATACACTTGAAACATAATGGACCATGAAACAAGAAAAGAACATCTGGGTCAAGGACAGAGCAGTTTTGCCAGATTACCACCAGAGGGCATCACATTTTTTTCATTTTATTAAAAGGACTCAATTATAACTAACAAATGGAGCCACACAAAAGCGTATTAGGGCCACAGGGAAGAAATAATGAAAATAAAATACGAATACGAAGAAAGAGAATCTCTATTTCATGATTCAAATCAAGATTTTGACTTTAATTTCACAGTTTCATGACTAAAAAATTTGAATTCAATCTCATTGCTAATTTTGTGATTCTTTTTGACTACAGTCTCGTACTTTAATTTTGTGACTCTCAAAATATTACAATTTATTTTGTGTATCTTGACATTTTGACAACAGTCTTGTACTTAATTTCATGACTCGCAAAATGTCGCCTACAATCTTAGTTAATCTTTGTGACATTCAAAATCTCGATTATTTTGTGAATCTTGAAATTTCAACTTCAATCTTGTAGTTAATTTTCTGACTATTGCAATTTAAATTTCAATCTTGTTAATTTTGTGACTCTCAAAATTTTGACTTTAATCTTGTAGTTAATTTTATTGACTCTTACTCTCACAAGGACAAATACAAGGATATTTTTGATTACACCAGCAAGCAATCCAAAGAGGGTGTCAAGTCACACGAGGTACGGTGAAACCGCTGAAGAAGAAGGTGCTGTCACCTCCAAGGCCCAAATGTGCTGTGGCATAAGGACACTTGTAATAAATTGAAGCCATGTCATACTGCAGTTCACAGCTGCATTGTGCCCCACTAATAAAGGTCCAAAAGCTGCTGTCATCTGCTTTATCCTGACAGTTTCAAGCTTGAGAAGATGACCGGAACAATTATGTGCAGACAGAGGCACCGAAAATCAACATTTGGAATAGATCAACATATCCACCGTTTCTGTGAAGAAATCACAGTGATTGTTTTGTAGGTAAATGGAGTTTCTTCTACACATTACTGTAATTCAGCACTTGGAATTGTGGGAGGGAATCTTGAGGAAACAGTGCGCAGTTTTAACCGTTTAAAATGACGTATAACTAACCCCAACCCACCTTTAATTGTTGTTTTTTTGTTTTTTTTTTATTTTATTAATTTTCATTGTAATCATTCCATACAAATAGATCAATTTATAACTCAACAAAATTGTTTAAACTCATCCATGATCAGAGCTGGGTGTGCTGTCACGTTCATTTTTAAAGATGGTATTTTCTTCTGTCTCCTCATGTCACAAGGGTGCAAGTCATGTGATCACACTTCATTTTGACATTTCAACTTTCACCATGACATTAACTACAATATTAAAGTTGAAATTTTCAGATTATAGAAGTACTAGGGTGTTGTGTCGTGTGAGCCATTATGGATGTGGTGAGAAGTTAAGCAAAATGCTACATCTTGCCTGAAGAAGGGGCCTGAGTTGCCTCAAAAGCTTACATATTGTAATCTTTCTAGTTTGCCAATAAAAGGGGTCATTTTGCTTAACTTCTCTCCAGATTATAGTAGAAATTTCCACTTTTATCACAAAATCAAGTTGCCATTTCTATATTTTTGTCTTCTTCACTGTGGCCCTGATATACTTCTGTAGAGCTGCATGCTGTAGCATCAGTGAAAAAGACACAGAATGGAAGAAACTGTAAAAGTTACAGTAACATAAATGCTCATACGTGTTGTTGCCTAATCTTTGGCTCTGCTATTCATCAGTTTCTCCACAATAATTCTAAAAACTTTTATACAATTTTGACAAGGACAGACCATTCAGCCTAACAAGTTTGCCTGTTATATCCACCTAACTCCTCCAAAATACTGTAGCACTGAGTCGAGATTTGAAGGAGAACACATCATCCCCTCTCTGCCACACTGGTGGCTGGCCTGTGCCACATCTGCGTATTTGCTTATGTCTCAAATGCATCAACTACTTTGAGACGTTTTATGCACTATTTAAGGGTCTTAATTATCCACTAATTTGGTTTAGGTTGGCTGTACAGATTTCCATGTGCAGATGTAGAAACATGGAGTGTCTGGTAGTCACTAGTGCTGGGCAGTATACCGGTTCATACCGAACACCGTTTTTTATTTTTGTTATGATATGGATTTTTCTTATAACGCAATACGAGTTTAAATAGCCTAAACAATGTTTGGAACGTGGTGCAGCGGGAAACTGTTTAAGGGGGGACCTTTTTCACTGCTACACCGCTAAACACACATGCAACGGAGTACATGCATTAGTGGAGGTATTGAATGGTGAAAATGGACAGAGAACATTCTGAAACTGAAGCTGTAGCAGATGATAAAGTTGAACGTGATGACACAGAAGAATTTTTGCTGAAAAAAGGAGCCGTGTCTGTTGTCTGGAGATACTTTGGTTTTAAAAGGTCGGATTTGGACCAAACAACTATTTACTGCAAATGCTAGCTAAAATTGTTGCTGGATGCAACAACACGAGCAATTTGCTGCACAACCTTAGCCACAAACATGCTTTGGTGTACCATGAATGTATGGAACTAAGATTGGCACCCTACACGTCCTCGGGTAAAACTGAAAAAGCTGGAGGACACTCGAGTCAGACGTCACTTGTAGATGCGCTTGCCAGAGGTACTGCATACGACAAAAACAGCAAGCGGTGGATCGAGATAACCAGCGCCATTACAATCCATACAGCTAACGTGTCGGTGTACAGAGATTGGAAACATTAACAAAGTGTAGTTGGTTTACAAAAAATATTTACTATTTATTCCTTTTCTAAGACATGTTCAGTGCAATACAACTTTTGACAAGCACCTCTGGATATTTTACTAAGTCTAAATGCGTCTTTGGATGGTTGAAAACATGTTGTCAAAATTATAGTTTAAGTTGTTTGCAAAATTTGTTCAATAAAAAGGTTCTATATTTTGACTGCAGCTGTCATGCAGTGTGATTCCTTCTCTTCATTAGTGCCACCCCCTTGAAAACTATCACTTTATGGGGTCATACAAACCTATATTAATACGTGTGTGCACATTAAAATGTTTTTTGTACAATATACAATTCTCATGACAGTGGAATAGGTCATTCTTAGCCAGTCTACTGCAGAAATTGCAGTGGAAAATGTGGTTAACATCCACTCATGCATGGGAAAAAAAATACTGTCAAATACCGTGAAACCGGTATCATTTTGAAAAATACTGTGATATAGAATTTTGGTCATACTGCCCAGCACTAGTAGTCACAGTGGTAAAATCAGTCAATTTCTGTTGTTGTTTTCTAGGAGTAAACATGGCCACTCTGTTGCATCAAAGAAGAGCAGCGAAGACGGGCCTTTTTTATTTGGGCTGAAGGGTACCAAGAACCCAACTCCACAGAAGGCTTTTGGCATAGTATGTTGACAGTGTTTTATCACGGAGGGAGTATTTGTGAATGAACTGAGAAGTTCAAAAATGAGTGGATAGGCGTTAAACACCAAGACACCAACCCCCATTCACTACTGATAACAACACTGAGCGAATCCATACCGTGATTCTAATGAACCGATGAGGATTTCAGCCCAAACACAGTGCATCACTGCTAGCTGCTCTTCTTTGGTACAAACAGAGAGTGGGGTGTCCATGTTTATTTTAGAAACTGACTGATCAAGGTCAAAACTTGACCACTGTGACCACAGACACACAGCATCTCTGTACAGCCAGCCCAAACAAAATGATTATAAAAGTGGGGATAATTGTTGACAGCCCCATAGAGCCGCCATGAAACGACGCAAATATCAGATCCCTCTCATGAAAGTGCTAGCACCAATGAAGTACGCATCTGGAACGTGTTAATGAGGCCGTTGCTCAGAGTTTGTCATGTTTCTTAAACAAGTCACCTACACTAGGTTTTACACCACTTTCCACAAGTCTTAGAAATTTGTGTCATTATTTACAAGCTATGATCTTCATAAATAAATATTTAAATTTTTATAGTAAAAAAAGAAAAGAAAAATGCATCGTTAATACCTGAGACAAGTGTACAATAGCTATAGAATTTCAGAATTACACCGATTAGATTGTGCAAACAGAAAAAAGCAGGAATGTTGCAATTGGGTAGCCGAGGACAGCAAAATAAAAGGCAAGGGTAGTGTCACATGGCAAAGATGAGCTCATTCACTCAACCCCCATGTTTGTTTTATCTTCAGCTCCCGTCAAGCACGGTGGTACCTCCTAGCCAGTCTCCTCAGGTAGCAAATAGTAAATGTAGTAGTTAGCGTAAAACCAACCCCAACCAGTGACATTGCCAAAAGAGATCTGTGTGTCAGAAGTAAAGCACAGATGCGACATGACTCTTGCTCTGATGCGCATTTCTGCTGAACAAATGACGAGGCAGGAAAGCCATTCTGATCAATGATGCTTCTGTAATAACCCAAAGTTAATTTTTCATAGTACTCATCGTGGATGTAGCCGTACAGTCCAAAGCCAGGATCGGCTTGATCACTGAAGGCGTACGCGAAGTACCCCTGAAGATTGACGCCATCTAGGAGATAGGCTGAAAAACAAAAAGTAAAAACAAATGAGAAAAGACGTTTTGGACAGTTCTGTAAGATGCTTTCTAATTCAAAATTAATGGATTTTTTATTTTTCAAAGACTTCTATTAAAATTCAAATGCCTGGCAATGGGTTGTTGTTCTCACCAGAGCTTTTGCCCATCTTGAGTCCACTGCTGCCAGGTTAGGCTGTGGTCCAATGAGACCCACAGTGAGACTAAGCAGGTTTGTGTCAGGAATCTCAAGGATTATGTTTGGTACATTTTTTTTTTTTTAATAAATTTGTATTGTTCCCTTGGTGATGTTGTAACAGTGCCATTTTGTGCTTGCGGTCTTCTGTCAAGATGGTGGAGGGGGACTGGTTTATGACATCATTTATACCTTGGCTATCTAAAACGGAGCCATTAGAGTCCAAAAAGTGAGGAAAAATCACAAAAAAAACTCATAATCTCAGTTATTTTGGGAACAGGAATTTTTGACAGTCTGAAACTTTTGCCACAGCTTGCTTACTGTTAACTGTGATGTTTGCATTACATGTTGTGCTCTGACATTCAGTCTATCTGCCTGGTTGGTCTGTCTTCTGCTTTATCTCTATCTGATTCCGTAATCCTTTGTGTGGGATGCCGTTCTTTCTGTCCCATTCAGTATGTACTGTGTGTGTATGTACAGTATGTCTGTCAATATCACATAGTATCAATTCAGATTATCGATCAACTAGCCAGTTCTATCCATGATAAATTGAGAACTTTTGGTCTAGCACTTGAAATGGATTCACACAGGCAGTCTGTAATGCTTACATCACCAGCAACACCCTCACTCAAGGGTATCGTTCTTGACACAACCATTCCAGGATGAAAGTAGCTCGTGGTATGACCACAAGGGTCTCAGATTCAGGCCTTGGGAGGCCATTGATGCCCCTTTATAGCTATAAATGTCATTTGCTTAACGCAATTAATTCCTTCCTGTCATTCTGAAGTCAGACCACCAGAATGTTTAAAAGACTCAAAATAGATTAGTATAGTACTTCTTTTAGTTTTATTTGCTATATTTTTCTGTTCAAGCTTTCCTTTTTCTCAGTTGCTGAAATTATATGGAACTTGCTATAAGATTCTCCATAGCAGTGCTAATGTTTGCAGTGCACCCTCTGTTAGAACGAAAACTGCATTTTATTTTATTAATATATGCATTACAAAACACATTCCAATAGATGTCAATGCCAAATGGGACAGAAATCGGCTTGCAGTATACAGATTGGCACAGCAATTGATGCTGCTGCCTCACCCCCCCCGACAGACTGAGTGACAGTCTAATCCGTTCACTAACTCTGAGAACTTCTTCAGACAGTCCGTTCATCTCATTTTATGTAAGCCGTCATGGAAGTGAAGACCTGCTTTTAACTAACACAGTCGGAATAATCTCCTTCTTGATTCAGACTCCAGTTTTGCTACCACATCTCAAAGTTGTCTGTCAGGTTCGGAAGTCACTTTCTTATGTTTTTATTGTTATGTCGAGCTGCATGATTATCTACATATTAAATTTGATATAATTCTTTGGTTTGTGTTTTGATATTTTGGGCGTGTTTTGGACGTCACCCGTTTTCTTTTTTGTGACAGCTGTTTTTGAGGAGGCAGCTTTTATTGCTTATCAATGTGTGACATTATGGTGGCCATCTTGTCTAAGTGTGACTTATGCATGAGGAGCTCATCTAAGTTTTGGTTATATTGTAGATAGGGTAAAAAAAATCAAAAACAGATTTTCATAGACTGAAATAAATGAAACAATCACTGAATGAGCGAAGGGTTTTGCCATTTCAGTTTAGACAAATGACTATCACTTCTATCATCAAAATTTCTACATGGATTGTTTTTTTAAAGTTTGCCTTGCGTTTGCAATGTAAATTTTTGCAACTTCCAGAAAATAATTTAACTTTAAAAGATCATTCTTATTTCATGGGTAGATCTAGAAACTTATAACATCATGCAGGTTTGGTGAATTGGTGAAACTAAACTGGCTTTTTGTGAGTAAGTGAGGGTGGGTACATAATTGCTGTGCAGTGGACTGGAACAATGTGCCAGGGTGGCACCATATGTGGTCACCACAGGCTCTGTCTTCCTGTAATCCCAATTTGGATTATGTATGTAAAGAAATTGGACAGATGGAAATTTTTAATCCTGTACTTCCACCGTATTTAGTTCTATTCTTGATTAGTAGTTTATGGTCACCAAAATCTGAATCCCGTAAAGGAAACCTCTGAATAGTATTAACAGTTTAGCTAGGGTTCATGGATATTTGAAGATGTTCTGTCCTTAATTTCAGGATTACTCTCCTTCATAATAGTGTTTTCCACCAACTAGTTCACTCTCAGCCAGAGTTAGACATAACTTATTACAAGTAATTTGCGTTACATAGTCAAATTATTTTTTAAAATAACGAGTAACCTCATGGAACATTTAATTTATTGAAGTCAAAATACCTGCATTACTTAAAAAAGAAAAACAGATGTGCATTACTGCTTTACCACAAAAATGTATTCCCGCCTCTCCAAAAAAAAAGAAAAATACTGCGTTATTTTGCTGAAGTATTGTCTTTTTAAGACGTTTCCTGCTGCTGTCGGTGTAACATCACGCACATGCGTGTGATCTGCATGTCTTGTGACAGCTAGTGAAGAAGGAGGTTAAATACGTGCATGGTGTGTCATATAGTGAAATGAACTCAATAAAAGTTCTAAGTATACATTTAATCCTGCATGTGTAAGGGGTAAAGGGAATCAGCCCAGTTTAGAGTCACAGGGAGCCATCGCAGCAGAAAATATATTTACTTCACAGCATATGGAAGACTAGACGTCCTTATCAAATTTGCCAGTTTTTCTGGTTGGTTTCATGAAGGTTCATATGCAGTATGGACTTGGGAATTGGTAACGAACTAGCACAGTGAAACACCAGTTTATTAAGACAGGTACAATGATAAGTCCAACTTTTTCAATCACGTCATGCATTATGAACCTCTGCTCACTGGATATGCTAGCCCTTACGTCCCTCTGTCTTTGTACGTCTTGTTTACTTTTGTTTATCGGACACTTCAGCCTTCTTGTGAGTGCCGGATGACATTATATGCAGGCATGGACGCTGATATCTTGTCATTTTATATAGATAAATGCAGGCAGTGAAATGTGCAGTCTTTCATACAAAAGAAGAAAATGTAAAGCAAAAGTAACTCCCTGTTTGTAACACATTAATTGCATTTTATACTAAGTAACTTGTTTTTTTGTAAGGAATAAGTAATATAACCAAGTTACTTTCCCCAACACGGCTCACAGCCACAGGTTCTTGATCAATTAACCTGCGGTGAAGAATTATTCCTGTACTTTTTTTTATGTTGTTTCTTTAGGTCATTCCCATCTCCATATATGCATGCTAGGGACACATGTGAAAACTTCTCCATATCAGTTACCTCTAATTATTATTTTAGCAAAGTTACAATGATATTTATTGAAAAGCCTCCTTTATGAAAGGAGCCAAAGAGTTCAACAATTGTGACAAAGAACAATCCATTCAGCCCAACAAGCTCAAACATCTTATTCACCTACATTGTCCAAAATAATATCAAGTTGAGCTTTGATGGTCCCTAAAGTCCTACAGTCTATCACAGTGCTTTGTAAGTTATTCTATGTGTCTGTGGTTCTTTGTGTGAAGAAAAACATTACAACAATTCTGGGACATCTACCCTTGTGTTTCCAACCATGTGTCCATGTTCTTGGTGAAGAATTTATTTTAAAGTAATCCACTGTATAATCCATCCATCCATCCATTTTCCAACCCGCTGAATCCGAACACAGGGTCACGGGGGTCTGCTGGAGCCAATCCCAGCCAACACAGGGCACAAGGCAGGAAACAACCCTGGGCAGGGTGCCAACCCATCGCAGGACACACACAAACACACCCACACACCAAGCACACACTAGGGCCAATGTAGAATCGCCAATCCACCTAACCTCCACTGTATAATTCACTTTATAATATTAAACACTTTGATCACCTATGAAATCTCTGTTTGCTTATACTGAAAATTTTCAAGTCCTTCCATTTCTCCTCATAGATCAGATCTCTTAGACCTGGAATCAGTCCAGTCGGTCTTCTCTGGACTTCTCTAGCACTACTTTGGCTTTTTTATAATATGAACACCAAAACTATACCCAGTACTCCAGGTGCAGCCCCACTAGTGCATTATGTAAATTAAGCTTAACCTTCCTTGACTTGTATTCCACACATCGTAATAAACTGCATCTGTACACT